>NC_067495.1:19627591-19927591 GCF_947179515.1 Apodemus sylvaticus | reverse complement strand
AGAGCTCTGACCCAGAAATTAGATTAATTTTTAAAGGATTGGGTTTCATTATAGTATCACACACCTTTAATCCCAGAAGGCAGAGACAGAGGGATCTCTGAATTTCAGATCAGCCTGGTCTACATGGCAGCTTTTAGGCCAGCAAAGAAAACATAGTGAGACTTCGTGTTGACTTAAAAGAGAATGGTCCTTATAAGGTCATATATTTGAATGCTTGACCCACAGTTGATAGAACCATTTCAGAAGGACTAGGGGATATAACCCCCTTGAAAGAAATGTATCTCTGGGGGAGAGCTTTGGGGTTTCAAAAGCCCAAGCTCGCCTTTCTTAGTGACCTCTCTCTCTATTTCCTATTTGTGGGTTGGGATGTAAGCTCTCAGCTACTGCTCCATTACCATGCCTACCTGTCTCCTGCCCTGCCCCCACTAAGATGGTCATAAACTCTAATACTCTGAAGCTGTAAGCTTTCAATTAAATGCTTCTTTTTGTAGTTGCCATAGTTGTGGTGGTTTGTCACCGCAAGAGAAAATTAACTAAAACACCTTGTCTCAAAGAGAAAAAAAAAAAGGGAAAAGAAGAGAAGAGAAAAGAAGAGAAAAGAAAAGAAAAGAAAAGAAAAGAAAAGAAAAGAAAAGAAAAATGTTCTGTGTTATTGATTAGTATTTCCAGTAAATGGGAAGGACAATTTATATTTTCTTATGGTTTCAAAGGTTTCAGTCCAGGGTCAGCTGACTCTGGTGCTGTGAACCTGTGGGGAGGCAAAGCATGGTGATAGTATAATGTTATAGAAGGCTGTTTATTTTGTAGAAGCCAGGGAGCAGAGAAGTACAGAACGTTTGGAAACAAACTATACATAACAAAGGTCTGTGCCCCCAATGAGCTATTTCCTTCAACTAGATGCTATCTCCTAATAATCCATTCAGCTATACATTCATGAACAGATTCATCCACTGGGACCAGTCTCTCAATTAGGAGCCCATTTATTTATTTTGTTTTGTGTTTTTGAAACAGGGTCTTTTTCTATAGATCAGACTTTCCTGGAACTCAAACTAGCCTGGAATGAGTGCTGAGTTATTACAGATGTGTGCCACAACAGCTGGTTTTGTAGGGGACAACTTTACATTAGACCACATTATATAATTTCCATCTGTGATATTTTCAACTTGTGATAGGTTTATCAGGATGTGACTTCTTAATTATTTGAGGTATATTCATAAGGCTAAAAAGGCCTTGCCATCTGAGAGTGTTTTGAATCACATACAAATACCCGTCTTCCTTATTGTTGTGTGTTTCCTGTTTTCCTGCCCTCTCAACCCTAAATCAGTAGCTGAGCTTCTATTCTTCCATTTTCTCTAAACTCACTGACACCCCATAGTTCCAAGTTCACATCTCCACACCTTCCTTCCTACTCAGCTTTCACCCATTTCTGTTGCTCTCTTCCTGCAGATGTTTCCTACTTGGCCTCCCCTTGCAGAAGCCTGGAGAATCTGTATGAATCCAGTACACAAGTCTGGCATACATTTCCCTAAGGTACTTGAGAAAAAATGGAGGTGACAGGCAGGCCAGCAGCAACAGCAAGCTTTGAGTGTCCCTTTGGGTGGGTCTGCAGAATCCCAGGGTGTTGACTGATGACAGCTATCCATTCTGCTTCCAAAACATAGATTTTGAGTGACTCTGAACCAGTTGTCTGCTTTCTGATTTCCCAGAGCAGATTGACTAAAGAGTGACCTTACTATATGTTCATATGGAATCTGTATTTTGCATAAAACTTGCAGGCAGTATAAAACCAAAGAGAGATTTGGGACAGAAAGAGGATTAGCCTTATATAGAAGAGGGTGTGAAGAAAAAATTTTGTATAATTATACCAACTGTAGAATAGATAGTAACAAAAATGGAGCAATAAGTATGTCAAAATCCTACCATTATCTTGTATCCACTCCAGTTTTTTTGGAGGCACCATGAGTCCTTGTACCATGTCTGAGAATTGGCTAATGTAGTTCTATGTAGCTCATCTGGCATCTTCTGCAATACCCTCACAAAAAATTCCCTGGGTTTCCTGGGATTCCCACAGTCTCTGCCTACTTTCCCCCTGAGACCCATGTTGTTAATTTTGCACTTCCCATGCCTTTCCTCCCCCAAATGCACTTTACCATGGGACAGGCCCACAACTTTATCCCTGCTCTTGGTCAGGATTCCATGAATGGCATTTCTTTTCTCGGAAACTGGCTGGATCCTTACAAAACTTTCTTCTCATACTATTTCATACTGCTTTCTATTTAACATTTAAAAAGAAAAATATGGCTAATATCCAATATATACAAAGAACTCAAGAAGTTAGACTCCAGAGAACCAAATAACCCTATTAAAAATGGAGTACAGAGCTAAACAAAGAAGTCTCAACTAAGGAATATCAAATGGATGAAAAGCACCTAAAGAAATGTTCAACATCCTTAGTCATCAGGGAAAGGCAAATCAAAACAACCCTGAGATTCCACCTCATACCAGTCAGAATGGCTACGATGCTGGCAAAGATGTGGAGAAAGAGGAAGGAACACTTCTCCATTGTTGGTGGGACTGCAAGCTGGTACAACCACTCTGCAAATCAGTCTGACGATTCCTCAGAAAATTGGACATAGTAGTACCCAAGGACCCAGCTATACCACTCGTAGGCACATACCCAAAAGATAGCAGCCTTATTTATAATAGTCAGAATCTGGGAACAACCCAGATACCCTTCAACAGAGAAATGGACACAGAAAATGTAGTACACTTACATAATGGAGTACTACTCAGCTATTAAAAACAATGACTTCATGAAATTCTTAGGAAAATTGGTAGAACTAGAAAATATCATCCTGAGTGAGGTAACCCAATCACAAAAGAAAACACAAGGTATGTACTCACTGATAAATGGATATTGGCCCAAAAGCTCAGAATATCCAAGATACAATATACAGACTTCAAGAAAAAGGAAGACCAAAGTGTGTATACTTCAGTCATTCTTAAAAGGGGGAACAAAATACTCAAGGGAGGAAATATGGAGACAAAGTGTGGAGTAGAGACTGAAGGAAAGGCCATCCAGAGACTGCCCCACCTGGGGATCCATCCCATATACAGTCACCAAACCCAAACACTATTGCTGATGCCAAGAAGTATAGCTGTCTCCCTAGAGGCTCTGCAAGAGCCTGACCAATACAGAGGCAAATGCTTGCAGCCAACCATTGGATTGAGCATGGGGTCCCCAATGGAGGAGTTAGAGAAAGGATTGAATGAGCTGAAGGGGTTTACAGCCCCATAGGAAGAACAACAATATTAACAAACCAGACCCCCCCCCAGCCCATAGCTCCCAGGGACTAAATCATCAACCAGAGTAGACATGGAGAGACCCATGGCTCGAACCGCATATGTAATAGAGGATGGCCTTATTGGACATCAATGAGAGGAGAGGTCCTTGGTCCTGTGAAGATTCGATGCTCCCAGGGCAGGGAGACATTGGGTAGGTGGGTTGGGGAACACACTCATAGAAGCAGGGGAAGGGGAGATTGGATAGGGGGTTTTGGGAGGGGAAACCCAGAAAGGGGATAACATTTGAAATGTGAATAAAGAAAATATCCAAGAAAAAATATATTATTTAAGAAAATCAAGTAATTTTCAGCTCCTCCATCTCATCTGTTAAATAATCATACCTTCATGATGTTTCCTCCAGTGCCTCAAATTCTTGTGTGTTTAGGGGTAAATAAATAATCTTGGGCTGGAGAGGTGGCTCAGCGGTTAAGAGCACTGCCTGCTCTTCCTGAGGTCCTGAGTTCAATTCCCAGCAACCACATGATGGCTCACAACCATCAGTAATGAGATGTGATGTTCTCTTCTGAGGTGTCTGAAGACAGCTACAGTGTACTCACATAAAATAAATAAATATGTTTTAAAAAAAGAAATAATCTCATTTGTCATAAGTTTCCAGGCATTAAAAAAAGATAACATCCTTTGAAATTTCAAAAGGGGATTTTTTTATTATGTAGGCAGTTACTATGTTTTGTGACACAAACTTCCATTTGAGATGGACTCATGAAAGGAAGGTCATGCCAGAGCAGCTAAAGGATGATGACATTGTAATTTTGTGTATTGCTTTTATTATTCCTTGCATTGTATTATAATAAAAATAATCATCTGGGATGACATGTTGTTTAGATAGTATTCAGCTGAGACTTGTGTTTTTAGAATCTGACTCGTTTCTAAGGTAATTCAAGTTCAGAGCATATGAAAATGTCTTTGTTCATCTAGCAGACACAACCCACAGATATACATGATTCAAATATTTGGATTACTTCCTAAGGGGGAGGGACCTTAAGAACATCCTCTTGTGTTTTTAAAAATATGTGCAAATGTTTTCCTGGTAAGAGGAAACAGAAATCAAGGGATAGTCAAGAAAAACATGAAACTAGGTGTGGTGGTACACACCTTTAATTCCAGTACTTAGGAGATAAAAGCAGTGAAATTTCTGTGAGTTCTAGGTTAGTCTGGTCTACATAGTGATTTCTAGGCCAACCAGAACTACATACTGAGACCCTGTCTCCAAAGCAAATTATATGTGTGTGTGTGTGTGTGTGTGTGTGTGTCAGAATTAAGTGATCCTGGTACCTATTACATCTTTTTTATTTCAACTCTATGCTCAGCCCAAGGAGTCATTATAGAACACATCCACTGCTTGTTTTCTTAAATCTGGTGGACATGAGTATAATACAGTCCTTTCTGTTGGATTTATGCCCCCAAGAAGTTACCCCACCCTTATGAATGGTAGTTATTTATGGAGATGCCACTCTGGTTGTAGCATCCAGGCAAAGTGGTTCTCGATCTAAGCACTCCACCTTTAGGGTTGAGTAATGAATGATATGGCAAGATGTCCAGTGGAGTATGTTGAGTTGCACAGTTGGTGCCTGTACTCTAGATGGCAGTCTTACCTCACCTTCCCTTGTAACTGAAATTGGCTCCCCACTATGAGAACTGCATTTTAATAAATAATCACAGCCTACTGATTGGATAGCCATTACTGCACCAATAGTAGTGGGTTTTGTCATAGGATAAAGTAGACATATTCAGATGCCCTTAATACATAAATTCAGCTTGACATTTTCAATGTCAAGTCTTCACTAAGAATGATCGGTATGCAGCTCTTCATAAAGAATGTTCCTTTCTGCCTCACCAAAAGATCCTTTACACCTCTCCTCTGTTTAGTACCAGCTTCCCCATTGGTCTATGTTCCATGTGAGCTGAGCTGATGGCTGTCACTTGGCTCAATTTCTTAGGATATCATAATGTATAATGGCCTCTCCATGGAATTCACATCTGTGATAGATGTGGTGTCCAAAGTAGTGCAGACATCGCAGTAGGACTTCTGAGAAAAGCTCTCACAGCCAAAACACAGTACAATAGCAGCCACAATAACCCTAGCATAAATTTTTGTTTCTCTAGAACCACTCTAGTACCACAATCTATGTTAGTCACAGTTCTCTAAGGGAACAAAACTAATAGGATGGAGTGTATGTGGATGTGTGTTCACACCTGCCTGCAAGTCTGTGTGATGTGTATGGGATTATTAGGGTGCTTTATAGGATGCTGTCCAGGTAGTCCAGCAATGATTATCTCCTGATAGAAAGGCCAAGACAGAAAGGCCAACCTGATAGAAAGGTTCAGTTGGTAAGACTGAGTATCTCAGTAGTCTCAATCTTGTACTAAAGTCTTAGGGAAATCCTAGAGAGCTGCTTGTCTTCAGTCTATATTGGAATCTCAGAGAAGTGGGTTCTAATAGCAGCAAAGGAATGGCTTAAGAACAGACTGCATGAAGTTGCCAATGAGAGTGAGGGAAAACAAGCAAAACACTAGGCTTCTTCTTCCATGTCCTTTTATGTGGGCTGCCACCAGAAGGTGTGGCCCCAGATTTGGGGTGGGATTTCTCAACTCAAAAATTATCTAATCAAGAAAATAGATCACATTTGTACAGCTATTTGGGTTTTTAGTTGATTCCAGATATAGTCAAATTGACAATCAAGATTAGCAATCACAGTTCCCCAAAGGGATTGGAGGGAGGATCCTGTAGTTAAGAGCACTAGCTATTCTTCCAGAAGACCCAGGCTCAATTCCCAGCAACCACATGACATCTTATAACTGCCTATAATTCTAGTCCTAGGGTGATCCAATGTCCCCTTCTGCCATCTGTGGGCACCAGACACCAATACAGCATATAGACATACAAGTGGAAATACATCCATACCCATAAAGAAACAAACAATGTTAAAATAAAACATTGTTACCCAACATAAATGAAAATCTATCAAAGGGGAAACTAGAAGAATAGAATTAAACAGAGAGGGGAATAAAAATGCAAGATGAAGGAAAGACTATGAGAAGGGACAGCTAACACTTAAGGCCATTGGTAAAACCATATTGAAACCCACTATTGTGGAGGCTTAATAAAATATACACATATATGAGAGGAATCTAAATGGAGACACCAAATAATAGGAGAGAGTTTGCCCTACTAGACTCTTTGGCCACCAAATAAACTTTCCAATGCCAAAGATAGGTTGCATCTTATTGTCCAAAGTTGTTGTCCAAAGGGCCCTATGAAGACCCACATTACAGGCTATTGTCAAGGCTATTGGCTACTCTCTACAACCTGATGGTAAGGCCCTATTGATGAAGACAGAACTTACATATGCTATCAAAACAGAGAAGTTGAGCTGGTGCCTAACTAGGAGCTTCACTCCAACTGACTAGCAATCATGGTGCTGGAAGGTACTCTGCACACTCTCAGAGGAGAATCTCCAAGCTGCAATCCCTGCAAGCTACAGCAGTGACCTGCCTTCATGAGGAGGTACAATTCTTCATTGTATACTGGTACAATTCTAGCACAAATGTTTAGGCTCAGTTTGTTCTTCTGGCTTAATATTATTGTTGACATTGAACAGGGATTCTATCATGTCTTAGTTAGGGTTTTATTGTTGTGAAGGAACAATATGGCCAAAGAAACTCTTATAAAGGAAAACATCTAATTAGGGCTGGCTTACAGTCTCAGAGATTTAGTCCATTATCATTGTGGCCGGAAGCATGACAGCATGCAGGCAGACATGGTGCTGGAGAAGGAGCTGAGAACCCTACATCTCTACCCAAAAGCAGCCAGAAGGAGGCTTCTTCCACACTGGGTGGAGCTGGAACACTAGGAGAACTCAAAGCCCACTCCCACAAAGACACATTCCCATCAAGCCCACACTCCACAAGGCCAAACCTCCTAATAGTGCCACTCCCCATGGGTGCAAGCATTCAAACACATGAGGGCCAAACCTATTCAAACTACCACATATCATAATACATTTTACTACTCTAAACCTTCATAAAGAACTTTCTTTTACAGCTCGGTGATAGGAAGAGAAAAATCTCCAAATGGAGTTTGTCAATACAGGAAACAGCACACTGGTGTATGGGGTTTCTGCATTGATTTTCACCCACTGAGCAATTTTAGTCAAAGACTCTTTTCTCTCCCTTGACATGTGATAAACCACTGCTTCCTATTATAGATGACAGAATTCTCTGAGACATGAAACAGGAGCAAATGCCTCTGAAATTCATAGAGCTAACTTAGAGTTTGATTTTCTCTATCTATACTTTGGATTTGGGGATTATGAATGTTCTGCATGTTCCATCAATTTACTGAATGTCTGGGGATTGTCAAAAATATTCATTTCTTCATAGTTTCCTTTGGAAAAAATACCCAAAAGACATATAGATATTCTCTTAGTTGGTGTTCTAGTGCTGTGAAGAGACACTATGGCCATGGCAACTTCTATAAAAGAAAGCATTTAATTGGGGCTTGCTTACAGTTTCAGTCTATTATCACCACAGTGGGAAGCACAGTAGTAGGCAAGAAGACATGGCACTGGAAAAATAGCCAACATTTCTACATCCAAATGCACAGGCAGCAGAAAGAGAAAATTCTGGTCTTGGAATGGGCTTTTTGAAACCTCAAAACCATCAGCAGTGGCACATTTCCTCCAACAAGGCCACATCTCCTAATCCTTTTGAATAGTGCCATTCCCTAGTGACCAAGTATTCAAATCTATGAGCCTATGGGCTCCCTGGCTCCCATAGGCTTATAACCATATCATAATGTAAAATGCAACATCAAAACATCAAAAGTCCATCATTTAAAAAAAAAGTCCAAAGTTCAGTCTACTCTGAGACTCAAGGCTATCTCTTAATAGTAACACCTGTAAAATCAAAATCCAAAAGTAGATTGTATACTTATAGCTTACAATGGAATAGAATATACTTTACCATTTGAAAAGTAAGGAAAGGGAGTGTAGTGAGGAAATACTGGACCAAAACTGGGCAAACTACAAACTCTATATCTCCATAACTGATGTCAAAGTGCTCTTCAGATCTCCCTGACACATGCCTAGCCTCAGCAGCTTTTCTTAGCCACTATGGTGGTTTAAATATGAATGTTCCCTACAGGCTCATAGATTTGAATACTTGGTCACCAGGTAGTGGCACCATTTGAAGACAATAAATGAGGATCAGTCTTGAAGATGAGTTATGACCCAGGTAGAATGCAACTAATTTTTCTACCCTCATGATTTATCTCACAGAAAACTAAAATATAGATGTTTTAAATAATGAATCTTTTTATCATATTTAAATAAGTAAATAAGGCTTTGTGTGCATATCAAGGTTCCCATCTGTCTTAGTCAGGGTGTCTACTCCTGTACAAAACATCAGGACCAAGAAAGAAGCAATCTGGGGACGAAAGGGTTTATTCATATTGTACTTCCAAATTGCTGTTCATCACCAAAGAAAGTCAGGACTGGAACTCAATGAGGTCAGGAAGCAGGAGCTGATGCAGAGGCCATGGAGGGATGTTACTTACTTACTGGCTTGCTTCCCCTGGCTTGCTCAGCTTGCTCTCTTATAGAACCCAAGAGCACCAGCCCAGGGATGGCACCACCCACAAGGGGCCCTCCCCCCCCCATCACTAATTGAGAAAATGCCTTACAACTGGATCTCATGGAGGCATTTCCTCAGCAGAGGCTTCTTTCTCTGTGATAATTCGGGCTTGTGTCAAGTTGACACACAAAACCATCCAGTACACCATCACTGAATTAGATGACCTTTGTCTACATCATGTCATAACTTGATGCTGACCTGTTTTTTTTTTTTTTAAATAAACAGTGGAAGAATAGACTAGAAGATAGGGCCTCTTTTCTTGACTTTCCTGTGATCACAGAAAGACCTAGGAAGTAGGCCATATCTGTGAGGCTGTGGATCAGCTGGCAATGGGTAGATTTCAGTCTGTGGTTGAGTAAGATGTTACTTAGAGATAGATGTCTATCTACCAAATCAAGTGTTTTGTTATTGTGTTAAGTGATGTGTGTGGGCTCTGGCACATGAGCATTTAACAGAGTATGTTGTGTGGCTTATCCAGTGTTACTTTGATCAGAGCAGTTTTTCCTTAATAAGTGGATATCAATTTCCTGCCCCTGAGATTTGGGGATATAATTTTGGAGGGGTCCAGATAAACCACATCTTTGTCCCCCAATAAAAAATGTATTTTTATACACAATCATTTGTCAAAGTTATCCTATTACTGGGGTATGGCTTACATTTGACAAGTTCCACATTGCTATGGGATGGTGATGGGTGCTTGGAACATGACTCAGTCTCTGGAAACAAGCTGAAGTTTTGGCTGTACCCCCTAGATGAATCTAATTAAATCAGAATTATACATATTTGATTCAAGGGCTGAAAGGCCAGAACAAAAAGATTCAATGTGCACAAGAGGAAGCCTAAAGAAGACCACACATTTCCTTGTCCTCCCAGATAACCGTGGACAAGAACTTTGTACTGGCCACAAGAATCTCTGCAGGAGAATCCAGCACACACCCATTAAGCTCATCTGTACAAAAACAACCCAGGCCACAGCTGTTTCTGGAACAGCCAGCATTTGCATACTATCATTTGCCCTGTTTGCACTCAGCAGGTGCTTCATCTTTGAGATCAAGGGGTAGTTCATTGTAATGCTGTTGTCAAACATTGTTTACAACTCCTAAAATATCATAAGGAATGGTTGAGTTTTGTGACTAACTTCAACTTTGACAGCTGTGTAATCACACAACAGCCCTTCATGGGATTTTTTTCCTTGGGTTTGGAGTAACCACACAGCCATTCCTGGCACATTCAGGATGCTGCCTCTAGAGGACCAAAGGGCCAAATGGATATCACAGGGGTCGGCTCTCACCCCACTCAACATCCTATGGCCTTATATTCTGTCTACTAAAAATTAGCTCATGAAGTCAAGTGTTGTACACTTTGTCAAATGTAAAGTCTGCTTTGTTCATGTTTGGTTTTTCTCTCTCTTTTCAAACTTTTCATTCCACATTTTCTCTTGTCGAATGCAAAAAAGTGTCTCACCCACAATTTACTGGCTTCTTCAGTTTTTTTTTTTTTTACTATCTGTGCCAGCCAGGTGTAGTTTGTCAATATTTTAAGCAGCACTGACCCTCCTGTCTGCTCCTCTATTCCTCTACACCTCATGCTCTTAAAGAGAAAAATTACCTTGTTCATCATAGCTCATTTGTTTCAAAAGAGAACCAAGAGATCATATTCAGAGTATGAAATAAATTTCTCCTAGCACCTGTGTAGTTTTATGCTCACAAATCTTGGATTCTTATCATCATCTAGCCAATGATTAAAAAGATAATCAAATTAAAGCAATTTTCTCATATAGCCTCTACATTGGGAGTTTGAGTTAGGATTAGATATATTTTAAAATAAATAAATAAATAAATAAATAAATAAATAAATAAAAACTATTTACAGGGCATGCCTGTCAGTGTTGAGTTCTGCACTATGTGAAACATTTTAAAACAACCATTTATGGGCTAGGCATGGTAGCACATGCCTTTAATCCTGCCGTTCAGTAGACAGAGGATTTCTGAGTTCAAAGCCAGCCTGGTCTACATGTCAAATTCCAGGGCAGCCAGGGCTACAGAGACCCGATTGTAAAACGAACATTTTTATGGGTAATTTTTGTATACCAGACTCAACCATATGTTCCTTTATGCTCTTTCTTTTTTATTTTTTTTGGGTTTTGTTTTGTTTCATTTTCTTTTTTCTAGACAGAGTTTCTCTTTGTTTCCCTGGCTTCCCTGGAACTTGCTTTGTAGACCAGGCTGGCCTCGAACTCACAGAGATCCACCTGCCTCTGCCTTCCAAGTGCTGGGATTAAAGGTGTGCACCACTAGCACCACAGAACCCTTTATGCCCTTTTAATGAATTGATGTACTTGAATTTAATTAGATAATGGATATCAGCATTCTTGTGAAGATGGCAGTGGGTTAGACAAGATGAAAATAGCACAGCAGCAGCATTTATACTGTATCTAGTTTTTTACAGTGCTGATGGGTCATAAAGGGAGTCATAGTGTCATCTCCCTTAACCTAGCTTATTCCTATAAATAGTCATGTGTCCATCACTAACGGACAAGAGATAGGTTCTGAAAAATGTGTCATTTATGGGTTGTATCTCTATGTGAACATCCATGTGTATGCACAGATCTATGAGGTCTATGCTATCACCTAGACAAATGTTAGAAAGATAACTGATAGTTCAGTTACCTGACAGATACAAATAACCCAAATAGTAGAGACAATTGACTGGCTAAATGATAAGATAAATGCACATAATCCAAATGGTTGAATGATATATGATTCATTGCTTGGTGTAACAGACAATTGTTGATATATTGATGGAAGAGACATGCTTGAATAAACTTACATGGTCTGACCTAATATATACCCTTGACCAAAGTACAAAGATAGCTGTTGATTCATGACATAGATAATAGCATAAGTAATGATAATGAAGTGGGTGGGTGGATGGATAGATAGACAGACTGATCTATTGCACTGGGGTCCATAATAAACAAAAAAACACAAGATTACTTTAACACAGGAAGAAGTTATGCAATGAAAAGATGCAATAAATAGGAGATATATGATGTTTATAAGGAGATAAAATTTTTAATTACAATAAGCAATATGGTAGATACATAATCCCGCAACTCAGTACTCAGGTACTGTAATTTTATATACTGTGCATTATTTTGGCTGATTGTTCAGTTTATAGCATCATCACACACGTGAGGAAAGCATTTCACTACAATATCTTGTGAAAATCAAGTGAACCTACACAAAAAAAGTGATATAATCTTAGGGATTATCATCATATATGATGTTATCAACCAACCACACCTATGAGGCATACTACTATACAGGTCTTTAACTGTGAGTTAAGACTCAATTATGAGCCGGGCAGTGGTGGCACACGCCTGTAATCCCAGCACTCTAGGAGGCAGAGGCAGGTGGATTTCTGAGTTTGAGGCCAGCCTGGTCTACAGAGTGAGTTCCAGGACAGCAAGGACTATACAGAGAAACCCTGTCTCAAAAAAAAATTCAAAACACAAAACAAACAAACAAAAAAGACTCAATTATGCTTCCCAGCCATTCAAGATTCTTCTATTGCGAATTCTCTATTTAGTTCTATAGTCCATTTTTAAATTGGGCTATTGGGGTTTTTTGGAGTTTAAATTCCCAAGTTCTTTCTATATTTTGACGACTAGCCCTCTGTCAGATATAGAGTTAGTGAAGACCTTTCCCAATCTATCAGCTACAGTTTTGTCCTATTGGCAGTATCCTTTGCCTTACAGAAGCTTTTCAGTTTCAAGAGGTTTCAGTTATCAATTGTTGATCTTAGAGCCTGAGCCACTGGTGTTCTGTTCAAGAAGTTTTCTCCTATACCAATGAGTTCAAGGTTATTTCTCATTTCTCTTCTGTTAGATTCGGTATGCCTGGTTTTATATCAAAGTCTTTGATCCATTTGAACTTGAGTTTTGTGTGGAGTGATAAATATAGATGTACTCATATGTCGATACCCAGTTAGACCAGGACCATTTGTTGAAGATGCTCTCCCTTTTCCATTGTATGGTTTTGGTTTCTTTGTCAAAAATCAAGTGTCTGTAGGTGTGTAGGTTTATTTCTGGGTCTTCAATTTGAATGGCCGAGAATCACTTCAAAAAATGTTCAACTAGAAAGTGTCATCCTGAGTGAGGTAACCCAGTCACAAAAGAACACACATGGTATGCACTCATTGATAAGTGGATATTAGCCCAAAAGCTCAGAATAAACAAGATACAATTTACAGACCACATGAAGTTCAAGAAGAAGGAAGACCAAAGTGTGGGTGCTTCGGTTTTTCTGAGAAAAGGAACAAAATACTCACAGGAGCAATCATGGAGATAAAGTGTGGGGCAGAGACTGAAGGAAAGGCTATCCAGAGACTGTCCTACCTGGAGATTCATCCTATAAACAGTCACCAAACCCTGGCACTATCGTGAATGCCAAGAAATGCTTGCCGAAAAGAGCATGTTATGGCTGTCTCCTGAGGGTCCCTGCCAGAACCTTACAAATACAGAAGCAGATGCTAACAGCCAACCATTGAACTGAGCATGGTGTCCCCAATGGAGGAGTTGGAGGGAGGACTGGAGGAGCTGAAGGGGTTTGCAGCCTCATGGAAAGAATAACTATCATGGCCAACCAGACCCTCCAGGGCTCCCAGGGACTAAACTATCAACCAAGGGTGGAACACATGGTTCCAGCCACAATTGTGGTGGAGGAATGCCTTGTTGGGCATCAATGGGAGGAGAGGTCCTTGGTCCTATGAAGGCTCGATTGATGACCCAGTGTGGGGAAATCTAGGGGGTAGGTGGGAGTGGGTTGGGTAGAGGGGCATCTTCTTGAAGGCAGGGGGAGGGAGGATAGGCTGGGGGCTATCTGGGATGGGGAGGGGAACAGGGAAAGGGTATATTTGAAATCTAAATAAAGAATATATTCAATAAAAAATAAATAAAATAAAATAAAACAATAATAATAAGATGCCAAATACCAAGAAGGGCCCAAAGGAGAATGTTTGAATCTTTCTCAGAATGGGAAACAAAATAAATATTGGAGGTCAATGGAAGGAAGGAAGTGGATAGAAGAAAGGGGGAGGGCAGTAGGGCAGGGGGTTCAGGTATAGGGAGAGCAGGGGAGAAATTGGTGAGGGGGGGGACATCTAGGATGTGCCAGAGACCTGAGATGGAAGGAGGACCTAGGATATCTATAGGGGGTACTCTAGGTGAGACTCCAAACAGTAGGGGATATGAACCCTGAAATAGCCTAGTCAGACAGGACTTCTAGTGGAGGCATAAGGGCAGCAACCCACCCACAAAACCTTCAACCCAAAATGTATCCTGCCTACAGGTTGTGCAGAGACAAAGGTAGAGCAGAAACAGAATGTCCAATTAATCACTGAACCAAACTGAGATTATTAATGATACTCTGAACTATTAATGATACTCTCCTATGTTTGCAGACAGGCTAGCATAACTGTCCTCTGAGAGGTTCCCCCCAGGAGCCAATGAAAAGAGATGCAGAGACCCATAGCCAAACATTAAATGGACCTCCAGGAGTCTTGTAGAAGAGTTGGGGGAAGGATTGAGGAACCCCGAGAGGACAGTGACTCCACAGGAAGACCAACAAAGTCAACTAACCTGGACCCTTGGGGGCTCCCAGAGACTGAACCACCAACAAAAAAGCAAGCATGGGCTATACCTAGGCCCCCCCATACACATGTAGCAGAATAGCAGCTTGGTCTTCATGCAGGGCCCCGAACAACTGGAGTGGGGACTGTCCCTGAATCTGTTGCCTGCCTGTGGATCCTGTTCCTCTAACTGGGCTGCCATTGTCTGGCCTAAGTGGGAGAGGATGTGCCTAGACCTGCAGTGACTTGATGTGCCAAGAGGGGAGGTGATACCTAGGAGATGCTCCCCCTTCTCAAAGAAAAAGGGGATGGGTGAATGGAGGAAGGGATCTGATTGAAGAGGTAGTGAGAAGAGGGGGGCTAATATTGGAATGTAAAGTGAATAAAGTAATAAAAATTTAATTAAAAAAAGAAATGTTCAACATCCTTAGTCATCAGGGAAATGCAAATCAAAACAAACCTGAAATTCCACCTTACACCAATCAGAATGGCTAAGATCAAAACTCAAGAGAGGAACACTCCTCCACTGCTAGTGGAATTGCAAGCTGGTACAACCACTCTAGAAATCAATTTAGTACTTCCTCAGAAGATTGGGCATAGTACTACCTGAGGACCCTGCTATACCACTCCTGGGCATATACCCAGAACATTCTCCAACATGTAATAAGGACACATGCTCCACTATGTTCATAGCAGCCTTATTTATAATAGCCAGAAGCTGGAAAGAACCCAGATGTCCCTCAACAGAGGAATGGATACAGAAAATGTGGTATATATACACAATGGAGTACTATTCAACTATTAAAAACAATGAATTCATGAAATTCTTAGACAAATGGATGGGACTAGAAAATATCATCCTGAGTGAGATAACCCAATCACAAATGAACACACATGGAATGTAGTCACTGATAAGTGGATATTAGCCCAGAAGCTTGGAATACCCAAGACACAATACACGTATCAAATGATGCCTAAGAAGAAGGAAGAACAAAGTATGGATACTCTGGTCCTTCTTAGAAGGGGGAACAATATCCATAGGAGAAAATACAGAGACAAAGTGTGGAGCAGAGACTGAGGGAAAGACCATCCAGAGACTGCCTCTCCTAGGGGCAAATCCAGACACTATTGTGGATGCCAACAAATACTTGCTGACAGGAGCCTGATATAGCTGTCACCTGGGAGGCTCTGCTAGTGCCTGACAAATACAGAGGGGAACACTCTCAGCCAGCCATTGAACTGAGCACAGGGTCCCCAATTGAGGAGATAGAGAAAGGACCCAAGGAGCTGAATGGATTTGCAGCCCCATAGGAGGAAAAAACCATATGAACCAACCAGTACCCCCAGAGCTCCCAGGGACTAAACCACCAACCACAGTGTACACATGGAGGGACCCATGACTCCAGATAAATAGGCAGGAGAGGATGACTTTGTTGAACATCAAATGGAGGAGAGACCCTTGTTCCTGAGAAGGCTCAGTGCAGCAGTGTAGGGGAATTCCAGGACAGGAAAGTGGAAGTGGGTGGATTGGTGTGCAGGGGGGATGGGTTAGGGAGTTTTTTGGGGGGGACCAGGAAAGGGGACATTTGAAATTTAAATAAATAATATATCTAATAAAATAAAATAAAAACTCCAAAAAACTCAAGAGAGCACATGCTGGCAACGATGTGGAGAAAGGGAAACACTCCTCCATTGCTGGTGGGATTGCAAATTTGTACAACCACTCTGGAAATCAATCTGGTGGTTTCTCAGAAATTAGGACATATAACTGAAGACCCAGCTATACCACTCTTAGGCATATACGTAAAAGGTGCTCCACCATACCCAAGGACACTCCACTATGTTCATAGCAGTTTTATTTGTAATAGCCAAAAGGTGGAAACAACCCAGATGTCTCTCAACTGAAGAATGGATACAGAAAATATGGTACATTTACACAATGGAATACTATTTGTCTGTTAAAAACAACCCTATTTTTTGCAGGCAAATGGATGGAACTACAAAATATCATCTCTTGTTTTTGTTGTTTTGTTTTTGGTTTTGTTTTTGTTTTGTTTTGTTTTATTTTTATTTTGAAAGATGATGTCTTAGTAGCCCAGCCTGGCCTTAAACTTGCTGGGTATCTCAGATAGTCTGTGAACTCAAGGCATTATCTCTGTCTCAACTTCTCTAGGTACTGTGACAAGCATGTATCACTGTGCCCAGCTACATGTATCATCTTAACTGAGGAAAAGATAAGAACACAGCAATAATAATAGCTCCAGGGAGTTATTAGGCTGTGTCACTACTTGAGATAGCATAGGAGGAACAGCTATATTAAAGATATGATGTACCCCCCACCCTAGTGGGACTAGAGAAAGACTTGCTTCATATCTCTCAATGCTCCAATCCCAATTGGACTTGTCTGTCTTCTGCATCATCCAAACCTTCCAGAAGACCACTGGTTACAAGTTATTAGGAGAGAATCCATGTCAAAATGGAGTTGGTTGTTTGGACAGAACCCATGTCAAAATAGAGTTAGTCACAGTGACTTTATTTAACTATTTCCTCAAGGATTTGGATCTGGCATTTAGCATTACAGCTGGCCTTAGATAAAGTCCAGGGGGTAATTAAGAGTCGAGAGGTGACACTGAACATTCTAGAGGGAATTTTCCATCTCCAAGTTCTGGCATGCTGTTTCTCCCAGCATAAAAAAGGTCATCTTCAGTGAGTTCCACTATGGTGACCAGAGTGAAATTTGAAGGATCCTACATCATGGCAGCACTGTGATAGGAAGGAAGGTAAGAACATAATCCAAAACAACAAGACACAGAACCTAAAAAATAGGGGTGTTTGACCCCTATTCCATCCTTTCAGAGGTCCCCCTGGGCTTGGCAAATGGAGTCAACTTCCTTTATGTTGTGGGACCCAGTTGCAGTATGGATTTCAATAGTACTGGCATCTGAACCTGAAGAGGAAAAGCACAGGCTGTTAGGGCTGAGGTCCGAGAAGGTTTGGTCTTGGTTTGTTATCACAGGGCCACATGTAGACCAGGCAGATCTCAAAGTTGAAATATATTCAAGAAGGGCCCTGAACTTCCAATCCTCCTGTTTCCCCCTCCAAAGTGCTAGAATAACAAATATGTATCATCATATTCATTTTATATAGTGCTGTGAACTGAACTCAGGGCCTCACACTAGCTAGCCAAGCACTATACAAACTGAGCAACATTTCCAGCCCTCTAGAAGGCCTAACTTCAACTTCAGAAAATGCTGCTAGTACTCAACAACAAAATGAGACTTTATCTTTCTTTTTCTTGAAAGAAAGAAACAAAGAAACAAAGAAACAAAGAGTAAATGAATGAATCTTTGTCAAATATTAGCATCAAAGGCCAAGTTTAGTGGCATTCACTTTAATCCCTTAATGAGGAGTCAGGCAAATTTCTGTGAATTTGAGGCCAGCCTAGTATACCTAGCAAATTACAGGAAAGTCAAGACTACATAGAAAGACCCTGTCTCAAAAAAATAATTAACATCAATTTGCCTGTGTATATGTATGAAAAAATGAGGGAAAAAAAGCCTCTACATCATCTCTGTGATGGTTTGTATATACTCGGCCCAGGGAGTGGCCCTATTAGAAGATGTGGCCCTGTTGGAGTAGGTGTGACACTGTGGGTGTGAGCTTAAGACCCTCATCCTAGCTGCCTGGAAGTCAGTATTCTGCTAGCAGTCTTCAGATGAAGATGTAGAATTCTTAGCTCCTCCTGTACCATGTCTGCCTGGATGCTTCCATGTTCCTGCCTTGATGATAATGGACTGAACCTCTGAACCTGTAAGCCAGCCCCAATTAAATGTTGCCTTGGTCATGGTGTCTGTTCACAGCAGTAAAATCATAACTGTATGACAATCTCTTACTATATTTAATCCATTCATTCAGAGAGAAAAAATGAAATAAACCCTATAGAATCATTTCAGGCAGCTGATACATGGTTACAGAGGAAATGTGACAGTTTAATTATGGTGTCCCTGGATCCCTGGATGTGCCTAAGATGCATAAACAAAGAACAGAGTCCATCCACAGGAAGTTGTGACATAGACAGTGGGGCCTTCTGCCTGACTACCTGCACTCAGCTCCAGAAAGGCCCAGAATGAAGCAATCTATGTTCTCTGCAAAACTCGCTCTTGTCCTCACATACAGTGACACTAGTTTTCTTTCACCTTGCAACCCCCATTCTTCAGCACCTGGAAGCACCCAAAACCATCTCTCCATCTTTCAAGGGGCTGTAATTTAAACACTTATCAAGACATACAACAGCACATGCCTGGCAATGCTTTGCTAAGCCAGTTTCCGTGTTCTGATCATAAACTGGAGTCCTAGATACAATGACTAGGGGACAAATGATGCTTCTCATGTGGCATAGTACACACATCCAAATAATCTCTGAGTTAGTTGGTGCTCATTTCATAGGAAGCTGACGAAAGGACCTTTCTCTCTGGCCTTCATGTCTGGAACCTGTAAGAACATGATAGAGAGAAAGAAGGAGAGACAGAGAGAGACAGAGAGACAGAGAGAGATAGAGAGACAGAGAGAGAGGCAAAGACAGAGAGAGACAAAGAGAAAGAGAGAGACTGAGAGAGGGAGAGAGACAGAGAGAGAGAGAAAGACAGATAAAGAGAGACAGAGAGGCAGAGAGAGACAGAGAGAGACAGAGAGAGAGAGAGACAGAGAGACTGAGAGAGAAAGAGAGAGAGAGAGAGAGAGAGAGAGAGAGAGAGCGAGCTATATTTTGCTTTTAAGCCATTGCTGGGTTTTCTTCAGAGTAATTATTGTTGTAACTTAACACATTCTTTCTTTAGTTCCTAGTTAGAAAGCTCAAAGACAAACCAGTCACACCCTGTGAGTCTCCTCACCTGGCTCATTTCACCTGGCTTTCCTTGGATCCCATCATTGTTCTCTGGCCCTGCTCGATTTTCTTACTAATCAATTTCCCCTTTGTTTTAGAATGTGACATGACTTACAGACAGCAGTCACAGCACAGTAAAATGGGTGGGAAAGTAAGCTCAATAAGAAAGGCAAAATAAAACATTCTCATCAAGGGTCACCCTGCAGGTCTACTTAATCACTTGACTAGCACTCCTTCCTTCCGGATAGCAAAATCCTTTGGAACAAACAGCAGACTTATTTTTTTTTGCTCCCAAAATATCCAGGAGAACTGGCTCAAAGCCAGGGTAGGAACTGGGTATGGAAAATTCAAAGATGGAAGTCATGAAGCAAGGGGGGGGGGGATGCCTTTCCCAGGATGCACAGGCAAATAGTTCTAAGCTCCACCAATGGTCCTTGCTTACTTCTGCAGCCTCACCTATCCCTCCTGTCATCCCTCAGGTAGTCTAATCTACCTAACCCTCCCCTCCTCCTAAAGGTATGGTCCTGCCAAAGGCCATTCCACAGCGCTTTTTCTGCCTGCAATGCATCTTTCAATTTTCTCATGACTCTCTCTTGTGTTTAATTTTGGTTTAATTCAGGCTGTTACCTCATCCATAGAGAAACTTCTGTGTTACCCCATTGAAATACCAGTTCGCTACCTAACTCTCTCCCTGATTAGTGGTTCCTATCCTTAACAAATTAAGTATTGAAGTCAGAGCCACTTGCACATTAAACAAGCTTTTTTCATCTGAATTATATCCCCTGCATCTTAAAGAGTTCTGTTCCATAGAATGTCTCACTACTTGGATATCATGTTACATAATCACCGAGGACTTTCTGTATTTGCTTTCTTTCTTCCTCTAGAATGGAGTACTCAGTAAACAAATTGAATGGATATAGTTGAGTCAATGCCTCAACAGCAGTGAGATGAGCCCTTGGAAGCTGGAGCAGCTTTAACACTGATGACCTAAGGAGGGCAGGAAGAATAACAATTTGAACAGAGGCAAGCACCATGCTGCAGGATTACTCTAATGCATTTGGGTCACCCGCTGTGGCCTGTTAGGGAACAAGCAGCCAGACCTTCCCCAGGGACAGAAGCAGCTAAGAAGATACAGGCACGATGGACACGAAGCAAATGTGATTCCCTGGGGGAATCTAGAGAAAGGAACAAAGGAACGATGTTTGGCCAGGCCTGGATTTTGAGTGTGGGTGCCATCGTGGGTAATAGAGGACAACCATCTGGCTAGAGAGCAGCTGGAAAGGCTTTTAAGAGCTTCCAGAACAGCACTGCTGTAGGAGGGGCTGGCTGAAGGCACTTGAAAAAGATTTGATTCTCACAGGGTCAGGCGTGTTATGAACTCATCTTGGGTGCATGAGAACTCATGTGGGATTTTTGTGGTTTTGTTCAAAAACGACCCAGCTGAGTAGCATAAGGTGGCTTGTGATCAAGGTCTTTGCTGAGGATACTCCCCCATGACCTCACACTTGAGGACAAACTCAGAGTCCCATGGCTTTGTAAACTGTCTGGTCTTTCACTCCCTACATCCATCTCCATGGAAAACAGTGATGCATAAGGATTCTCTCAATGGCAAAACTGCAGGAATAAAGCCACTCTCAGGTAGCTCCATCTGTCCTAAGTCAGATAAGGGGTTGAGCTCTAGATTCTAGGAAGCCTGGGTTGAGGCTTTTTTCTGTCTAAGTCTCCAGGAAGAGAAGGTATTGAGAGAGCAAGACTCTGGAGTTCAGTATGGCTACTTGGGTATTGACTAGTTCCCTATTCGTGCAAAGTCTGTTGATATCAGGTGACCATGACCTCATGATATCAAACAGCTAACCCCTGGCAATGATGTTCTTCATCATCACAAGCCTGGAGCAAAAGTATAAGGTTTAGAGCAAAGGTAAACATAGTTCTTTTTATGATGCAATGATATTTCATTAAATGGATGTGCATCCTTTTCCAAAATCCTTTAAAACTGAACCATATTAAACTTTTCCTCTTAAAAAGTAATTTTCCTCAGAATTTTTGTTGCTACACAAAGAAGTAACCAAAACATCATGAGACCATACAGGAGAAGACTAACCAAAAGAGATGTAAAAACCTTATTAAATGCACTATAGTCCTCACTTAAAGTGATTTAATTTCTGTGTAACAGTTCTCTTTGTTCTTTGCAGCTCCATATATGCAAATTCCTGCATAGAACCACCATACAAATTGGTGGTGACTTTTTCTTAGGAGTCATTTTAATTTAGCTATTTTCAGGGTAAGGAAGTGTAAACTTAAGATCTTCACTGAACCTCCACTTCTCAGACTTTTGCAGGAAATACTCTGTGCTTGAAGAATGCTTCAAAAAAAAAAAAAACCCTGACTCAGAAGATAAGCAAACAACACATCCCTGTAGATTGTAAACTGACAGCTGCCTTTCCCCCCCTTTCTTTTTAATTAATTAATTAATTAATTAATTGGACAGGGTCTGTTGTTTTCTTTTGTATATTTATAGTACCAGGGTTGGAAACCAGGGCCTTGTACATACTAGTCAAGTGCTCTTACTGAGCTATACCTCCATCATGATGACTGCTATTTTTACAGAAATTCTTTTTTTTTAGATAGGCTTTCATTTTATTTCCTTTTCATCCACTTTGTTTCTCAAATCAATACTTTTGCAGGGTGGTGCATGGCTTTAATCCCAGCAATTGGGAGCAGAGGCAGGTTCAAATTCTGTGAGCATGAGGCTAGCCTGGTCTACAGAGCAAATCCCAGGACAGCCATAGCTATGCACAGAGAAACCCTATCTGAAAAATCAAAACAGAAAATTAACATTTCAATGATTAATAGAATATATTAATAAAATAGAATAATAATTTTAACTGTTTCGAATTTGTCCAATAAACTATGAGGACAGGGTTTACAGTCCTTGCTGCAAACCCACGACACAGCTCCTAATACAGGGCCTGATAGAGTTCTTTACAGTCAACAGTAGTTGCTAAAAAATCAGAAAATGAGTATTTCCATACTATAAAATGTTACTCAGCCATAAAAGAACTGTGTGCTGATGTGTGCTACTGGATGAACCTTCAAAAATTTATGAAGTCAGACAGAAAAGGACAAATACTGTACAATGTGATTATAGGGGATGGGTAGAACATTGATACACATAGAAAAATACATAGCTGACAGGAATGGAGAGGGCTGAAAGTGTAGCTCAATTGGTAGAGTGCTTGCCTAGCAGGCAGAAAGTCCCTAGATTCAACCACAGCACCTTATAAACTGAGCATGGTGGTATACTCTCATAATCTCAGCACCCTAAAGTGGAAGCAGAATGATCAGGTGTTCAAAGTCAGCATCAGCTAGCTATATAGTGAGCTTGAAGCCAATTTGTGATACATGAGACCCAGTTGAGAGATGGGGGGAGAGGGAGAGGGAAAGGGGGAGGGGGAGTCAGAGGGGGAGGGGAGGGAGAAAGGGAGGGGAGGGGGAAGGGAGGGAGAAGAATGGAGAGTGTTCATAACTTCCAAGTGATGAAAACATTCTGGATTTATTTTATTGGCAATGACTGCACAACCTCATGAATACACCAAAATGCACTAAACCCTTTAAAGGATAAATAAGATGGTATTTGAATTTATATATCACAGTGGATTCTCTTTTTTCCTCCTTGAGACTATAGAGGGGTGCCAGGTCTTCCTTAACCTTCCAGAACCTCTTCCTTTTCTTTGAAAGGAATTGAAATAGGACTTGGGGGTGTGGTTCTATTGTTTAGCAAAAACTTGGCATTGGTAATTTAGTAGGTTCCATTTGAAACACTACAAAAAAAGGGGAAAAAAAGATCAGAAAAGAAGAGATCCTAAAGACAGCAGCCATTACGAACAGTGGCCCTGTTTCTTTTCCTGTTGGACCTTTGTTCATTGTTTTAAACACTCTGAAAGCTTTCAGCCTGTGAGCAACAATCCTAGTCAACACTGGCTGGAAGGAATAGAAACAAGAAGGGTCTGATTAATGCTGTTTGAAGTGGTAGAAGGAAGTAGGGTGCAGGGACCAGATGTAATGGGGTTTATTGTTATTGTAGAATTTTATTATAGTGTCAAAATGTTTCAGCCATTTTGAGCCATCAGGATGGGAATTCGGACACACACAAATAATTCTAGATGCAACTTTTTACTCTTGCCCCAGGTAGTATCGATAATTTGGCATGCTGACAGCAGTCTCAATTTGTATGTCTCTGTTTT
Organism: Apodemus sylvaticus; assembly: GCF_947179515.1. Taxonomy (NCBI): domain Eukaryota; kingdom Metazoa; phylum Chordata; class Mammalia; order Rodentia; family Muridae; genus Apodemus; species Apodemus sylvaticus. The sequence continues at coordinate 19,903,837 of NC_067495.1, read as the reverse complement.
TCCTGAACTACAGGGGCAACATCAGAAGCCTAGAAGCTGGGGTATGGCTGGAGTTGCAGCAATATCCCAGTATAGATGAGACCCTGGCTACTACTCCAGCGCAGCCAGAAAAAGAGAAAGTCCCTATACACAGAGTTTCTCTGTCTTTTTGGTCCAGCCAGGAGAACTTCTCTGTTTTCTCTACAGGTCTCCAGTACAACCACACAATACCTTAATCTCAGGGCATCAGATCATGGATTTATCTATATGTTTTCTCAGCCAGATCTGTCCCAAGAATGAATCTTCTTCTGCATATGTGAATAGCAAGAAAGAAAAAGGTAGAAGTCCTCTAGCCAATTCTACACATCTTTTTTTTTTCTTAAAATGTTCCCCCTTCTAGTTTGATATAAAGTTTGTGAAGACTGTGTATTGTCTTTGGCTGTGTGTGTGTGTGTGTGTGTGTGTGCAGTGTGTATAGATGGATGTGTATGTATCCCAGATATTATCATGTTCAAAAATGCAAGTTTCTTTAAGCTTTTGCAAGTGAGATATTTTTCTGACCAGAGAGACACTATGTCCACAGAAGATATTAGTTGCTGTGTAGAGTTTCGATTCTCACACTCTAGTGAGCTGAAATCCGAGAGGCTAATACTCTCAAGTGCATAGCACAGGCAGCAGAATGTAGAAGCAGCTAGCCAAGGATAAAGGATACTGCTCTGGAAATAGTATATGATGAAGAGTTTATTAGCAAAACTAGATGTTTCCTACCCATTCTCTATGGGCCAGCTGAGGATGGGCAGGATTGCTTTGATGCCCCTGAGTAAGTTTGCTGTTGTTTAGATTTATTTTTATTTATGTGTATTATGAGTATATGTGTTCATGATCCCACCCAAATTAGAAGAGGGCATCAGATCCCCTACAGCTAGAATCGCAGGCGATTGTAAGTCTCCAATATGGGTATTGGGAACTAAACCCCCATGTATTTTTAAATCTTTCTCTTTAGACTGCCAGAAAATTGTAGCAACCACCATCCAAACAGTTTAGGCAGGGGAATTGAACGTTAGAGGCTAGCTTTTGTTTCACAGTGAAACTCTGCCTTAAAAACAAATGACGGACTGGGGAACTGGCTTAATCCTTAGGAGCACTGGCTCTTCTAGAAGAGTCCTGTTCGATTTCCAGCACACACATGGCAGCTTACAACCACCTGTAACTTCAGTTCCAGAGGGATCTGACCCCACCTTTTGGCTTCCATGGGTACCGGGTATGAATGTGGTACACAGACACACATGCAGACAAAACAACCATATACATAAAACAAAATAGATTAATAAAAAAGAACATACATAAAAATGAAAAGAAGTGGAAGAGGAAATGCAAGAACATAGTGACGTGTAAGTTCCCATCTGCAGCTCCCTGCTTAATGAAGGACTTCCAGAGAGTTCTGGGCCTCTGCAGTTCACTTCCCTTACAATAAAGCATTACCTTCAGACAAAATGCTCAGCACCTCATCAGAAGTGTGCCCCCCGACGCACACCATCTTCCTGGGGTTTTGATGGGGCACACAGGAACCCACAGGGGTCTGGTATGTGCCCTCGGCAGCAGAGGCAGTCATTGTTTCCCACTGAATCACCATCTTGGGAGGATGGACATCCAGGCTGCATCCTGTCCAGCCATAGAAAGCCAGAGACAAGAGAAGGCCTTGGGCTGGATTCAGTATTCCCTAGGAAGGAAGGCAAAAGAATACATTGAAGTCAAAGGAATGTAGAAAAAGTGACAATCTTCAGTCACCATAATCATAAATTCCATCCTGGTATGCCCAATGGACTGGTCATCTTTTGAAACACCCATACATATAAAATAAAGTAAATAAATCTAATAAAAATACAAATAAAAAAGAGTAACAGTTTGATACTGTGAGTTAACTTCAAATATCTCATACTGTAGGCCACAGTGACTTACAGATATTGCCTTACTTTTATTCATTTTTTCACTCACTCACTCACTCACTCACTCACTCACTCATTTTTCAGTACTGAAGATCAAACCTAGAAGCCATTTTCACCAGGCCATATCACAGCTCTAAACCTGTTTAGTAATCAATGACCAAACCTAGCATAGCAGTGCACTAGTGACAATGGTAGTCCATAAACGCGACACTGTTTATATATTTTCATATTATATATACATATACATATATACACACATATATGTATACACACACACACACACACACACACACACATATATATATATATATATATACTTCGATTTTTTCATATTGATTTTCTTTTTTTTTTTTTTTTACAAGAAGAAGAATTCAGTTGAGATTAGCCTACCATAATAAACCATGTGGTCCTGGCTGCATTCTGGATGCCTTTCAGAGAGCCTCCATGGATATCTGGTTGCATTTCAAGGTAGAACAAAAGACTTTCATTGATGATATTGGACAACCAACTGATGGAAAGAAAATGATCCACAGGTGAAGAAGGCAACTTTAACTATGGTCTATATGTACCAGTTCTTTTATTTTTATTATTATTATTATTAGATATTTGTTTTATTTACATTTCAAATGGTATCCCCTTTCCACCTTACACCTTCGAAAACCCCCTATCCCATCTCCCCTCCCCCTCCTTGCCCCCCACCTAATTTCCTGACTTGCCTTCCCCTATTCTGGGGAATTAAGCCTTCACAGGACCAATGGCCTCTCCTCTCACTGATGTCTGAAATGGCCCTCTTCTGCTACATATGTAGCTGGAGCCATGGGTATGTACCAGTACTTGGTGGCAACATGATCACTTTTTTGGGAAGGAATTGAGTTGGCACCAAGGCTTAAATTGAAACACAATTTCTTCTCTTGGTCTAACACAGACCTCAACAAATTCTCCTGAAAGAAACACTTCACATCACATCAAGGTGTAAAGTTTACTTTGTATCAAACCAGAAATCATTTTCCATAAGAGAGGTAACCTTAAAGACTTTTTCTTCTTTCTTCCTTCTGTTCCTTCCTTTCCTTCCCTCCTTTCCTTCCTTCCTTCCTTTCTTTGAAAAAGTAACAACCTTTCAATGGAGTCCAAAATGTCATTTTGATATTTTATACGGAATTGGTGTGTGCTGGGAGATGAGGGGAGGGGCAAGAGGTAGTCAGAGGACATTTCTAGGAGTCAGTTCTCTCTTGCCATCTTGTGAGATGCAGGAATCAAATTCAAGTAGTCAAGTCTGACCATAAGCACCTCTACTGGTGAGCTATCTCACCAATCCTGTGGTAGTTTGAAGGAGAATGGCTTCTGTAGGCTCCTATGTTTGAACTCTTGATCCTCGGTTGGTGGAATTATTTGGGAGAGATGAGGAAATATACATTTGTTAGAGGAGTGTCACTGGCAGTGAGCTCTGAACGTTCAAAGGTCCATGACATCCCCAGTGAGCTTCTTGGCTTCCTTTTTGTGGATTAGGATGTGAACTCTTAGCTGCAGTTCCTGGACCATGCCAACCTGCCTGCTGCCATACTCTCTATTATGATGGTGATGAACTCCTATCTTTCTGGAACTATAAGCCCCAAATAAACCTTTCCTTCTATAAATTGCCTTTGTCACAGTGTTTTAGCATAGCAGTAGAAAAGTAACTAATGCAAGTCTTTTTGTGGATTTTTAAAATGTCAATTTTTGTAGGTCCCTGGAATGTAAAATAACAAGGTGAATATATAAGCTGAAGATAATTTAGAACGTTCCTAGGAAGGCATTTAAATAAATGTCCTTGTGCCAGGGGGATTAATATCAGAAAGATTTGCTGTGTTCTATATAGTACTGTTTCATTACTGTTTTTATAACAATCTTTTGGGGGAGTAGGCTGAGTGGATCTTTCCTAGACAGAGTTTCTCTGTGTGCCCCAGCTGTGCTAGAACTTTCTCTGTAAGAGCATCCATGGTCAGTTTTTAGCACTCACATGGTGGCTCAGAAATGTCTGTACCTCCTGGACACAATGCCACATGTTTTTAATCCCAAAGGGAAGCATATTTCTGAGTTTCAGGCCAGCCAGTGCAGTACAGTGAGACTGCCTCCATCTTAAAAAAACAAAAGGTAGCCGGGCGTGGTGGCGCATGCCTATAATTCCAGCACTTGGGAGGCAGAGGCAGGCCGATTTCTGAGTTCGAGATCAACCTGGTCTAGAGTGAGTTCCAGGACAGCCAGGGCTATACAGAGAAACCCTGTCTTGAAAAACCAAAAAAAAAAAAAAAAAAAAGTATTGTTAACTCCAGGGGGATCTGGGCATCCCCTTCTGGTTTCCAAACATGCACATAGTATATATATATCCAAAATGTTTATATACACAAAATAAACAGCATGACTGTTCCTTTATTTTGCTTAGCCCAGCAATGGGATGAAAAGGTGCATATGACTTAAATAGTTGAAAACTGAACACATAGCTGGGCATGGTGGTACGTGTCTGCAATCCCAGCATCTTGACAGGCATAGGCAAGGGAACCAATCACTGAAAATTCAAGGCCACCTGAAATTATATTACTTGTTCTGGATCATCCAGGGGTATATAGTGAGACACTGTCTCAAAACAATAACAAACTACAAAGAAAGCAGAGGAGGAGGAAGAGAGAAAAGAAATACTGGCTGAATCTTTCTTTATAAAAAGAAAAATAAAACAAACCTTGAACACTTAATTTCTTATTCTCACAGTTTGATACATAATTGTCATTAAGGTTTTACAAAAAATATGACTTGCTGACCTATGTTCTTTTCATTTCCTTAGGGGATACCTTGCATTGTCTAAAGATTTCCTTTCCAGATTCTTTCCTTTGGAATTCTTAAGTCATATTTGGAGAAGTAAAATGGCAAGTTGACATATCCTTCTCACTAGCAAAACCAACAACAAAAATACTAGAAGAAAGGATACCATGCAATTAACACCAGCATTATTTTGAAAAAACGGGTCTTGATCACAGCCCCCATCAGTCTCTCATTCTCTGTGTAAACACCTTTTCTTCCTTTCAGTAAAGAGGCCACTGTGGAAATGTAGAGGAACATCAGACAACATTAATTACTTATATTAACTCCATAACAGAGAAGAAAGCCAAAGCAGATATGAACCCTTACACACAGCCAGAAAAGCATGAAACAAAACCCATTGCTGACAGTCATTATAGTGTTGCATCTGATGTCCTTATAAATACCAAGACCATATAGATACACAAACATATGTATATATAATATATATATATATGTAAATATAATTTGACACTTTCAATTTGAAATAATTTTTTATGTGTGTGATACTAGAAATAAAACCTAGGGCCCTGTGCATGCTAGGCAAGTGTTCTACCACTATTTCAGCTTGACTTACTGTGCCCAGAGAATTGTTACATAACTATAGTTTCCCCCAGTGTGAACATCATACACAAATGCAGGACTTTTCTACAACTGAGAAATTAACACTGGTAATTCATTAACTGAACTCTTGATTTTATTAGTACTTTATTCAAATACCGTGTTTTTAAAGAATTATTTTATCCATTCTAAAATAATATATACTTATTATTTTAGAATATTGAAAAAGTTAATATTTCTCCTTACAAAGAAGTTAGAGTATATCTTTAGAGAAGAATTAATGATCCATGGTACCTCCAGACATATATAACCACTAGAATATTATAGTTTGGCCAAGGCATGTCCACAGCTTTCATAAAAACCTCTATTTGTATATAATTTTCTAAAACAAAAATTCCTATATGTAAATGCAAATAAAAATATCCATCCAATGACAATAAGTTCTTATTACTAATAATAGATTTTTAAAATGTTTTTTTTAATTCTATAACCAAGAGCTAGAGAGATGCCTCAGTGGTTAAAAATGCTTCCTGCTCTTGGTTCCTAGCAACCATGTGGTAGCTCAGAACCACCTGTAACTTCAGTTCCAGTGAATCTGATGCCCTCTTTTGGCCTCTACATGCATGTAACCCACATAAACTCAGGTAGGCACGCATACACATAAACATAAAAATAGTAAATAAATAAATATCTTTTAAGTTCAACAAACTGTTGGTACTTCAGCATAAAAGTATATTTAATGCACTACATTTAAAAGAAGATATGAAAACATGCATCTAAAGTGTCAATAGTTTATCACTAGTGATAGAAACTTTAAGCACTCTCTTTAGAGATTTCTACAACTTCCAAATCTTAAATGACCTTTCCGTGAAGACCAATGTGCAAATAAGCTCCATAATTCACATTCTACCCAAGAGAATGCAAAGAAGCATAAGACTAATAAGCACTCACTCCATCTTATGATTACTTGAAGAGGTGGTAGGGCTGAGACACAGGTCTATAGTCCTAGCTGTAAGAGGCATGTCCCTCTGCTAGCTACCTCCCTCTAATCTAGTTTTTACGATTGCAATGGATTTGTTTCCTGTGTTCCACATCCTGCTTCCTGCACATCTGACAAAATGCATAGGCCAAGTGAGTGAATAGGAATGACCAGACTCTGAGTCCAGACCTCATCCCTTACCCTTTCTGCCTCTTGCTCTATCTACTTCTTTGTTGCTCTGTAGTTTTAAAAACTCACCTTCAGGTCCTTTATACTCTGGAAGAGCCCAGCACAGAAGTGAAGCCTCAACTAAAATTCATGGTCTTTAGCAAATGACAGCAAAAACACTGCACAGTAAATAAGTAAATATGCTCTCACATTTCACTTATTAAGCATGGTCAGTTAGTTCAACTGTATTTTGCTTGTGTCTTTTTGTTTAACATTTTTGAAAGAAGCATTTATTTATTTTATGTGTATGTGTACACAGTTGCTGACATTCCAGAAGAGGACATCGGATCCTACTACAAACAGTTATGAGCCACCATGTGGTTGCTGGAAATTGAGCTCAGGACCTCTGCAAGAGCAGCCAGTGCTCTTAACCACTTTCTGCTCATGTCATTGAAGAAAAATGAATAAGGTCAATTGTCATGTGTAATTCTAGATGGAACAGCTGTATTTTTATATGTATCCAAGGCATGAAGTTGTATTCAATGTACATATACCAAGAGTAATTCTCCCAAGATTTACCTGAAGTCACTGTTTTGTGAAACAGGATCGGGTTGGCCACGAGGACAAGCAGAAGTGGCAAGTATGTGGTGACATAATGGGGGATGGCATGGTCCAGGCCCCTCTCACACCTTAGAAGAAGAATATCAAAACATTCTCCTTTAAAGAAAAGCTTTGGCTGAGATGGGCCGCTTACCTGGATGGAAGCTGAAATAAATCTAGAGCAGAGTGGGAAATGCATCAGTCTGTTCCTGACTATGTCCAAAGGAAATCTGACTTGTTTTTCTTGTGTAAAAACAAGTAACGCGTTACAGGGTGGTGAAGGAGATGGGTCATATTCCTGTCTCATAAATGGGAGGAGTGACAGAGCATCCCACTGCGGGGATCTTTTAAACTCCTGCTGGGAAAACAAAAGAATGCAAAAAAACATTCTGGAGTGGTAAGTTCTCTGTTCTCTGTCTGGACAGTTACACACACACACACACACACACACACAATTCAAGTGGAGGTGGAGACAAATGAACCTATTTAAGTACTAGGCTCTGAGTACTTGCTACATGGCCTTGCCCAGAACATGAATAATCCCAGCACTGGTGAGGCAGAAGCAGTTGGATCTCTGAGTTTGAGGCCAACCTACTCTACATAGCAAGTTCCAGAACAACTAGAGCTATATAATAGAGATCCTCTGCCTCAAAAAGAAAATATTTAAAATTAAATATGTTCTTATCATTGATAACAGAACTCTCAGCAGTTCTTTTCAGGGCATCTAATGAGAATTTCTATAAATTAATCACAGAAATCATTGGTCACCTTAGAATGCAATGGAAGGCCATGTATTCATATTATAAAGGTAGGACAGAGCTGAGAAATGGCTCGGAGATTGAGAGCAACTGTTGCTCTTGCAGAGAATATGGGTTCAATTCCTAGTACATATATATTACAATCATCAGAGGATTCTGTGCCCTCTTCAGACTTCATCAGGCACTGTGCGCACACACACGATGCACATACACAGCTGAAGCAAAGCACTCATATCCATACTTTTTAATCTAAAAAAAAAAAGAAGGTAAGAACTATCAGATAGGACACACATGATGTAAGAGAAGAAAAATGGCTGAGAAGAAGTGAGAAACAAGTCAAAGCAGGACAGCTCAGGCACAAAGAGGAAGGTCAACAAGCCTCTATGATACCTACTTCTAGAAATATTTTTCTTCATCTTTGAAGGCTAAATATGGTCTGAAAAAAGTCCTCGCCAGTCAAGAAAACAAGAGCAGGGAGAGAAGAGATTCTGACAGAAAGACAGAAAGAAAATGACAGATGAGAGCAAGGATGTACTTAAAGAATTTCCAGGATTCCAAAACATGGGTAGCACAGGACTAAAGGGTAATGGTGCATCAAGACTAAATCCAAGCCATGTACCCAAAACATTTGAGTACCCAGGGACTCCTTGTAAGCCCTGGATCAATGGAACTCTCAAGCTCACATTTTTTTTTTCTGGTAGTTTCCAGGTCCCACAGGGGAACATTTGAGAAAGGAAAGGACTTTCCAGTTAAGTGTTTTCTACTCTAATAGATACAGTACTGTTGTCTATTTTTTTTTATAAGTTCTCCAGAAAGCAGACTATGCACAGAACTCCGTGAGAGTAGTAATAGTCAATAAGGAATAATGGTTTAAATGAGAAATGTCCTCCACAGGCTCAGGTATTTGAACACTTGGTCCCCAGTTAGTAGTGTTATTTGGGAGGTGGTGCACATCCTTGCTGGAGGAAGTAGGTCACAGGGTGGTCTTTGAGAGTTTATAGCCCTACTTCCAGTTCATTCTCTTTGTTTTTCACTCTCTTTGTTTTGTGTTTTTGGTTGAAGATGTGATCTCTCAGTTTCTTAATCCTGCAACCATGGAGGCTACTTGCTAGCATGCCTCCCTGCCCTGATGGACTCCTATTGTCTGGAAGAGCAAGCTCAAATAAATTCTTTTAGGTTACCTTTAGTCATGGAATCTTATCATAGCAACAGAAAAGTAATTAATAAAAAAGGCAACACCAAAGTGGAGCCACACATACAACTAAGAAACTGAAAGCAGTCAAAAAAGTTCTACGTTATGGATCCACAAACTTATCCTGAAGAAAGATGGTTCACATATTTCAACTTCAGGGTCTCTGTTGCAACTTCTAAATTCTGTCTCTGTAAATCAAAGGCAGCCACAGACAGCACATAAACAAGTATTGCTGTGTTCCAATAAAAATTTATTCATAAATATAGACAAAGGGCAAGACTTGTCAGGAGGGCTCTGCTGTACTGAGCTCTGGTTTAAGCATCCTTTAAGTCACAGAGACACTGTTTACCTCTGTCTGTTTTCCATGTACATTTAGAGTTTTTATACTAAGACCTTGAGGTTTTTTAAGTTATCTCCATTTGTGGGGAAGGCATAATCTCCAGGCCTCAAGCATGTTAACAAAATTCTCTATCACTAAGTTACCTCCCCTGCCCCTGTCATTTTTTTCCAGATGAATTAGCTGTAACAGTGCTTCATTACCTATTAGAGGCACATAACAGAGCAGGAACTGTCTGAGCGATGGGGCTTACCTGGACACAGAAGGGTAGTAGAGCATGACTGCACCCTCCACACAGAGCAGCACAGCCAGGCCCCAGGCCATGATGTGGTACAGCAGAATGGTGCTAGGAGAAAACAGAAGAGGGGTGACCACAGCTAAGAGGAGCCACAAGGCTACCCAGTGGAAATGACTAGATTAAGTTCTAGTCTTCCCAGAGCTTCCTATACTAATGGTGAGGGGCTTGTTGGGCTTACATTTTTTGTGGTTTCTAAGGTGAAATTCTCTCACATAAAATTTATTTGAAAATGAACAATTTCAAGAGATTTTTGCAGATACAAAGTATTGTTTAACCATCTTAACTACCTAGTTCTAGAATATTTTGATGTCCATAAAATACTTCATTTCCATTAGCAGTCACTACCACTCCTTCTGGACTGGAGAAACATTAATGTGCTTTGTTCTGTGGAATTAACGGTTCTAGATATTCACACAGATGATAACACATTTCGTGGCCTTTGTGCATGTTTATTTCAAGCAGCATGTTTCTGACAGCTAAATAACACACCATTATATATGGAAAGACCCCCCCTTCTTCACCTTTGTGTACCCACCAATGGAAATTTAGACTGTTTTTACCATTTGGTTACTATGAGTAGTACTGCTGTGAACATGTATATACAGCTATTTGAGTTCCTGTTTTCAATTCTTTGGTGTGTGTGTGTGTGTGTGTGTGAAATTACTAGGTTAAATGGTATTTTCCTGTTTAGCCAGCATGTGTCTTCAAAGGTGGCAGTCAGTTGTTCTAACTACGCTGGACCTCAGCCCCTTCATATTTAATTGTAATCCAGCTCTAGGGATTCAGGTGATTCCCTTTTCTGACTTCTTCAGGTATCTATAGTTACATACAGAAGCCCCAAGACAGTCACACACATATACACACAATTAAAAATAAATAATAAATAAAGGGCAATGGATATCTTTCCTGAAAATCAGACAAAGATTGCAATCTGAAGGCTCAAACTAAGAAGCTGTGCCTCAGGACCCGGTGGGAAACTAGACAGCTCAAGTTCTCCAGGCTATCAGAGGGCTTTCTTTTCTTCCTCCCTCCTCTGCACTTCCCATTCCAGGCATAGCTCAAATTCCTGCCATATCCTTCCTTTATCTTTATTTTTGCACATACCCACCCAGTCCTACCCTTGTCACCCAATCTCCCAGATTTGATGGCCTGGTCTTCTAGATGCTAGCAGCAACTTTGGAGAATCAGCTTCACACAAAGCCAGCTGATCCCATAGAGCAGTGGACACCATTTGAATAGCCGCTTCTTTGTGATTGGGCTCCATCAGTCACACAGCTGCCATTGAAGATTCAACAGAATACCTAGCAAATGGCATCCATGTCCAATGGGAATTGGGACTTTGAAGACTAGTTCTATGAACAGAAAGTAAGCTTGTGGATCAGAACAGGAGACCAGGACCTACACTAAGCAGGGAAATAAGCAGAGGCCACCATGCAAAGCTTCTCGAAAAGAACCATTTCAAGCAGTTTGTCTGGGAAAACACAAGGAAATGACTCTGGCATATTTTGTCTCCCCCATTGTTGACAGTTCCTGGAGTGGCCATCCGCTGGCCTCTCAGGGGGCAGGAAGCTGGAGGGGGCACAGCAGCAATGTTAATATTGCCAGATGTCTAGGCTGTGTGGAGACTCAACTACCTCAAAGAAGTTATTTCTACAGGGGGACTGTATTGTTGATGGCAGCAGGATCTGCTCCGTCCACCACACCCTCCCCATACCTTGGGCCACACTGGATGCATTTACAGAGGAGCGAGTGGGCAGTTCAGGATGCAAGACCAACCAATTCCATGGCCACCCACACTTTGATTTCTTTTTGCAACAGGTTCTCACTATTTAGCCTGAATTGACCTCCAACTACAGATCCTCCTGCCTCAGTCTCTGGGGTGCTTGAGATTACTCAAGTGTGCCCATGGAGACCTGTACTGTCATTTTCTTACAATACCATACCTTTAGTCCAAGGTCTTTTTCAAGATCTCAAGGCCTATCTAATATTGGTTGACACCCATATATTCCACACCAGGAGGGAGCTACAGTGAACAGCTGAAATTCAAGCTTTAAAACTATCTTAATTACCTTTCTTGGGATTGGAATTAAAGGAGAAAATACTCCCCTGCCCGCCAAAGAAAGCAAGTAAGTGCTGACAGGATCTCAAAGGACATGTGAAGTTTAGCCAGCCACATCTGCCAAGTTGGGCCCCTGCCCTGGAATTCACAAGATACCTCTCCCCACCAGTCTCAGTCTCTCAATAGCCATCTGTAGAAGCAGCTACACCCATTACCCTGGATACCATCAGCCTCTTCAAAGGGAAGGATAGAGGATGGAGGCTTTGGAAGTGACACTCCCAGCCCTGATTCATTCTAACCAGTGAGAACACACTCACATTTTACCTATGGCTCCAAGAGTAGGACTTGTACCAAGTGAGACTCAGTCTCCGCAGAAACCTGGCATCTTTGTTACCTATGTTATGTGCCCTGTTTCTTTATAATGGGGAGCTCACTCCATTCCTCACAGTGTGTATCTTAACTCTCATGAAAGCTTGCCCTTGTAAAGTTTCTGGGGCTTCATATCCCATGCAGTAACTTTTTACATGATAGGACATCCTCAGAAGCCATACTCTGCCCAGATCTTCTAGATGCTGTGGCATCATCATCATCATCACCATTACCATCAGCAGCAGCATCCTGCCTGCTGGAGTGATTGTGTTTACTTCAAAATTAATACCAAAGCCCCTGAGTAGTAGGGAGCAGGATGGGAGCCCAGATAATAAACAGGATAAAATCAGTGTGCGATGAGATGGAGTATAAGGATTCTCACATAGGGTTTACTTCCAAATCTTACAAATGTTTGATTTCTCCCTCCACCACATTTTGTATGTTTACTTTGATTTGGCCACTGAAATTGAACCCAAGGTCTTGAATATATATGCTCTTCGTTTGACATTTCCAACAGTCCCTAACTGTTTAATTTCCTAAGTTATTTATTTATGAGATTGTAAGAATCGTGATGTTTTGAATTTGCCATTGGTATCTTACCAAAGTGAGCTGTTGTCCAGAAATAGCTGCAAACCTCTATAATCCACTCAAGAGGCCACAGCAGGGGGATTCTAGGCTCAAGGGCTAGCCTGGGGTTCATAGTAAGACCAAGTGTCCAAAAAAATGTTATTATAACAATGAGCTGTCATAGTTATTTCTGGATAGAAATCCAATTGACAGTCTGATGTATGGTGTGAGGCATACTGCAAAGAACCTTTGAATGCCCAATAGCATGTCCAAATTTTACTCACAGAACCAGCAAAAAAACTAAAAACAAACAAACAAACAAAACCTATTTGTGTTCCCAGTCAATAAATACCTCTGTCCGGCCGATCTCCTGATCACCAAGTATGCATCAACAGCATAGCAAAAGAGCCACCAGAAGCAGGCACTGTACAACAGCTGGATCCACATCTACAATCAACAGGAGTTCAGCATCAAAGATTTGAGCAGCAGGCTTGAGGTGTCCTACTTATGCCTAAAACGAGGGGCAGATGCAAGTTTTCCTGGAATTATGCGTGAGCAAGCTATCCCATATGGACATATTCTCTGGAACTCAGGGTGGCTGTGACCAATATGAGTGTATATTGGTCCTTTGTTTATATAGTTGGATTTGACATGGAAACTCTGTCTTTGGTGTGATTTTAGACAAGGCCTGTGGAGGTCTATGGCACCTAGTTTATAATGGGGGCAGGACTTCTGTGGTTTAAGGTAGAAGTGTTCTTTCTGAGAAGGAAAAAGTGTGGACCTGAGAGACTCAGAACTTGAGTAGAAGGGGATGACAAAAGTGGAGTGTGGGTTGCAGCATAAAATCAATGTACCTTACTGAAGTTGGTTTGAGACAGGGTCTTCATTGGAATGTAGTTAGGAAAACAAAGAGAGTGTGAATGGAAGCGAGCTGGGAATTCTGTAGAGGAACTGAGACTTCCACATGGCATTCATGCCCTCTACATCATTCCTGTGAGGGGCAATGCAGTGTAAGAAGTATAGCATGTTTCTCTGTGTGAAATATAGGTATTTATTGAGTGATTGATTTATACAAAAAAATTCATACGAAATATTTAATATATATTTAAATACATTTCATTTAGAAAACCACATCCAATCTCTTTGTCTTTCTCTGTAGCTGGCTTTGATTGGAGCTGTGGACACATTATGGAGAGGTTATATGTATGTATGTGTAAGGGGAAAGCTGAGACACTGATCGGGTCATTCTTAGACTTCTGTGTCCATCTGTACCCCAGGTAGATTTGGCATCACACTGACTCTTGCTCCTCAGGTCTAGGACCTGAGAATTGCATTCCTCACAGCTCCTAGTGTCTGCTCTGCTGACTTTGAAGACCACCCTGTAGAAGGAGCAAAGGGAAGAAGATGAACAAAGGAAGGTAACTTACCGCACTCCCCACACAGAAAGCAGCAGGCCATATGTCTGTTCCATTCACATTGGAAATGTTTTCAATGAACTCTGGGTAGGCTACCCACACTGTGGACCTGACAACGATTCCTGTATGAGAATTACAGTAAAAACCTATTTGTTCCTAATTCAAATCTAAAGCAAGATGGTTACTTTAGAAGGAGGGATGTGAAAAAAAGAAAACAAAGGAAGGAAGGAAAAGAGAGAAACAGACATGTTGGTGTATAATGATGAAGAAAATGAAGGTCAAGCCATTTAATTGTTACTGTCAGAGTTGTCCTAAGCACTTCAGTATCTAGTCAAACTATAAGCAGAAACAGCATTGTCCCTCATTTGTTTGGTGATTGGGAATTACAGCACCACTAGCAGATCTATATTTTTCGTGTGTATCTTTTAATATCCATGTTAGGTACTCAAGATATAAGGATCTGGGAAGATGCATATGTACCTCTATATAACAGTTCATAGCATATGTACGGAGTAATGCACTACTGTGTGATTCCTAATCTCTTAAATCCACATCTTCTAATCACTCAGCCATTCCTAATAAAAAATAATAGCTTTTCTGAAAAGTAATTTAGAATTGTCAGCAATAGACCTCTTTTTGGAGCTCAATAAAGGTTAGAGGAGGGACTATGCATGGTGGTGCAGGGTCACATGCTGTTGACTTAAGCCCTCCAGAGGCAGTAGCAGCATTAGCTCTCCATAAGTTCACAATGGCCACATAATGGGCCTGTCTTCAAAGAACTAAAACTGGACCAGGGGCCTGTGAGATGAGCACTCGTATTTCATATCTTTCAGAAGAATGGTCAGTCCTCAGCCTTCTCCTGACTTCTGTCACATATCCACCACCTCATTTACCTGATGTTCTAAAGGATGGTGTCCTTTCCTACACCTCAAAATATTCAGATACCTATTTCAAAACATTCAGGTTACAGGACTAAATTGAATTGATATTGCTATCTACCCTGAGAACATCCTTAAGGAATCAAGAAAACACCAGATTGAATTATCCAGCACTAAAAATGAGTTATCCCTCATGGAGAGAAAATAGCTTTTCTAAATATGAGAAAGTGACTTGGATTGACAGAGTATTCATCTGAACTCAAACTCTTCAGTAAATCCAGTCACATTTTTGTGACTCTTGGCAATGGGATAAATCAGGTCTGGGCCTTGGCACGGTCAATCACCTGTATCCAAGGTGAAGCACACAGGACAATGAACAGAGGACACACAGCCTTTACCTCAAGGACAAACAGAAATGATTGAAAACTGCAGTTCCCACACGGACACAGCCCCATCAGGAAATGGCAAAGCATAGACAGAATTTGTGTCTTATTTTAACAGTCTCACTATCACAGACCATATAGGAGACAAATGAATACATTCTGATGATACGAAGAACTTGGTTTTAAATATTTTAAAGTGCAAGTAGTATTGGTGTTACACTGCACGAATTTATTAGGTTTGTATTTTTTTTTAAACTGGAACCTAACAGACAGAAATGTACCAAGTCTGGAATTTGCTTCCAATTAACCCAGCCAGGAGGGAGAAAACAAAAAAAGAAGTCTGCAAAGCTGGGGGAGGGGCATCTGGAGATTCAGGATAGTTCCTTATAATTATAACCTTCATGCATATTGGGCAAATTCCACACTAAGCAGATAAAATAAAAGTCTAGTTTAGAGTAAAGTGTATTTTGCTCTAGTCAAAAGACGATATTGGCAAATTCATTCTGCCAAGGGTTAGGTAGTTAACTATGATTTTGGTTTGGTTTGGTTTGGTGTTTTGTGGACCATGTCATCTATTTCCAGCTTTATACTCTGTCCTAGCCAGGCTAACAGGGTCTCAGACTGGGAGCAGATGTTGGGCAGTGTTGTATTCCCATAACACTTTGTATAAATTAATACAGCATTCACAAACTATCAATCTTCTCTGGGGGAGCTGAAAACATTTTAAAGTGTTGCATCATTCTTGACAAAGGTGTCACAGAACATGCACCACCAGATAGCACTTTTTATACTTGAGGGGCCAGAGATAGAGCTGCTTGGTAGAGTTTTTACCCAGGGCCCCTGGTAATTTTAACAAAAGCTCAAAAGACAGTACTTTTGGATTCAAAACAAAAACAAAACAAACAACAAATAAACACATAAGGAAGAACATGCATATAGATGACTGTGCCTGTTTCTCCTCTAGGTAACCAAGGACCTGCTTTAGTTTTGTTTCTGGTTTTCTTTGTTTGTTTCTGGATTTTAACTGCACCTGCATGTCTGAGGTTTCCCAAATAAGTTCCACTAACAAACTCATCAGGATATTTTTGTTGAAGTTCCACGGGTGTTAGTTTTACCAGTCACTGCAGAATTCTCTAGTACTATCCAGTCACCAGGTAAATAGATCCAGACCTGCTCTGATCCCAAGGGCCAGTCACATATCTCAAAGCTTTTAGCTGTTCCCAAACCTAGTCTCCCCTCTGAGGCCATGCATCTTAGCCAGAGCAGATCCCAAACAGTAAATTCTGCATCATCCTTAAGCGAGGGCAGATCCTGTGAATCCCGCACATTCCATCCTGCCAGCTGCATATCCTAACCCCAAAAGAGCTGGCTGTGAGCCCTTACCCAAACAGCCAAGCAAATCACAGGCGGTGGCAGCACGGAGGATGTGGACTGAGGCTGCTGGGGATGTCGCAGGCGCCCTGTGACCAACAGATCGGCATCCCGGTAGGAGCTGAAGGAGGCCAAGCACCAGGCGGAGAGCGCCGCTGCCCAGGCACAGAGCATGGAACACCCGCGGTTGGAAGCTCAGCACCAGCTGTGTGGCTGCGTCCCACGAAGGGCAGCAGAAGATTCCCAGGCGCGGGGAGGCCATTGGTCTGGCTCAGGGACCGGTCTCCAGTCTGTGGAACCCACAGCTTTTCCTGGTCAGGTGCTGGGCTGGTGAGGGAGATTGGGTGTCATGTGCCCTGTGCCTCTTCCCAGATCTCAGCCCTTAGGCTGCAATGGCTCCTGGCTCCATGGGGGCGGTGTGCCCTTTTCAAAGGCCACGAGGTCTCACGAGGCTAATGCTGGATATTCAGAGGGAGAGATGAGGGAGGAGCGCCAGAAGTGGGAAGGGGGCAGCAATTTCTCCATCCACCAGGCTTTCCTTTTACCTTACCTCCGCCAAACCTGCAATCCCTAACCTGCCATTTTCTCTTAGCTGATCTCTCTGGAGAGATATGTCCCATTAATCAGAGAGTTCCTGTTTCTGTCTGTGACATCTTCACATGATGCCTGAGATGCATCTTACTCATGTTCACACACTAAGACTGGCTCCTCTGAATACATCCTTTCAAGACAGAAACAGTATCCACATCCCACTTTCTCTGTGGCCCTTTCTCATGGAAGCCCACAGAGACCTTCCATTTAAATAAAAGACATCTTTAATTCCAGCACTTTGGAGGTTAAGGCAAGCCTACTCTGTGAGTTCACATCTATCATGGTCTACATAGTGAGTTCCATGCCAGGTATCACTGCACGGTGAGAAGCCTGTCCCAACAAATAAACAAACAACTTACACACACACACACACACACACACACACACACACACACAAATAAAATTAAATATATTCCATCACCAACTTCAGGTTTTTTGAGACAGGATCTGACTTTGTACACCAGGCTGACCTCGAACCCATATAGATTCATTAGCCTCTACATCCAGATAGATGTAGTGGTATTACATTAATAATAGTGGTATTAAAATGGTGTGCTACCACACTAGATCAACTATGATCACGAATGGTGAAACAGGACCAAGATGACTGAGGGGTGCGAATTTTCCAGGTTTAAGCTTCATATTTACTCTAGTTTACTTCTAGTTTTACCCTAGCCAGGTTTATTGGTATATACCTTTAATCCCAGCACTTGGGAGGCAAAGGCAGGCAGATCTCTGTGAGTTTGAGGCCATTTAGCTCTACAGAGTGAGCTCCTTGACTAGTAGGGTCACAAAGAGACCTTATCACAAAATTAAAAACAAAAAGATTTACTCCAAGACTCCTCTTTAAATCCACCGTGTACCTGCTAGGTCAGTGCCCTTGTAGACGCCCCACTCTACTCAAGCCTGTATTCTCTGACAATGATGAGGAATCTGGCAATATTCTTACTTGAACCGTAGACAGAGAGGTTTCAGGTGGAAAGAGCACTGTGCAGAAAATATCCACAGGACCCAGTACAGGGTTTCTAACCTCTCCCATTAAGCCAGAAAAACTATTCGAGTAATATATACAGTGAAATGATATCAATTTTACTAAAACAAATAATTGATTGTTATATTGAGATTGGTTTTTATGTGTATGGGTCTTTTGTCTGCATGTATGTATGTACACTATAGGTGTGCCTCACACTCTGGAAGGCCAGATGAGAGTATTTATCCATCAGATAGATGTTACAGATGGTTGTGAGCTAACATATGGGTGCTGGGAACTGAACCCGGATACTCCGTAAGAGCAGCAAGTACTCTTAACTGCTGAGTCATCTATCCAACCACAACATTAGAATTCTTTTTCTATTGGTTATTTTATTTATTTACATTTCAAATGTTATCTGCCTTCCCAGTTTCCCCTCCACAAACCTCCTATTCCCATTCCCCCACTGCTTCTATAAGGGTGCTCCCCTACCCAACTACCCACTCCTGCACTTCACTGCCCTAGCATTCCCCTATGCTGCTTATACTTCCAAATTATTCTCAACTTTATTAATAACTTAATTCATATTTAATTGATACCTATACTGTATATATACTGTTCAGCTATATATTGTAACTGCAATTAAATATTATTCTTATGTTCAAGTTTAATTCTCTGTGATATAAACAGTATATATAAGTCATTAGTTCCCCTTAGAAGCAAGGTGAAAGTTATGGATCCATTGAGTAGAGGCCCCCTTGTGTAAATGAGGAAGTTTACAGATCCTTTGAGACAGACTGGGAAGAGTCAGAAGACCTGAGGCTCTCTGGGTCAGGAAAGGACTTCAGAGCAGTCCAGAAGCAGCCTAGATGGACAACTTACTGGTGAGAAGTCCCCAGGTAAGTCTCTTCCTTGGGTTTCTGTTCAGATGCTCATGTCTGGGAGTAAAAAACAGGGCTACTCTGTTTCTAGTGACCAGCTTGAAAGCAGATGGTGTGGGATCTAGATTCTGCTTGCTCCTTTTGCAATCTGTGACCTCAAACCTGCAATCTCATTTCTCTTTTCCTCTGGGGCACTGGCTCAACTCCTTTAGCACCATCTCTTTCACATATCATGGAACTGAGCAATTGAACAGGCTGTCTGGACATTGAGAGACAAAGATTTGGCCTCTCATGAGGCCAAATACCAAGGAGCTCCTTAGTATTCTTTGTGCTGGTTCATTAACAAGTTGTGTTCCTTGACTGGGTCTGCCCTTAGGCTCATCTGCTAGAGAGGGGAAAACTCACAAGACTTGATTGATGGCTGAGCTTGGTGCACCAGCAAAGCCACATGAAGCACTCAGGAACCTCTGTCCCTAGGTCCCACATGGGCCCAACCCATGCTTGTGGACACATAGCACAATGGCAGCCATAGGCACTCCAAGTTCTCTGAATAACTTTGGATGCTCACAGGTTAGCGATGCCTGCTGATATAAGGCCATTTATGGGCACAGCAGCAGCTGCAGGTGCCCTGTGCAGTATGGATGACAAAGGGCATACAGGAGGACCCTGTGACCTCATGATCTGTACCAAGACAAGAGGTCACTAGGAATGTCAAGAAATACTCATCCTTTGTCCTTCCCTTTGCCTTTCCAGAAGCTGAGCTCTGGGCAAAAATCAACCTCTATTCATACACCTGACATTGACATAACAAGCAGAAAATAGAAGAGTTACTACAGATAGCTATTAACAGACGGGTGTCAGCTTTCTTCATTATAGGCTCAGATGCTCTGAAAAGGATAATAACTACTCTTCAGTAAAGATGATTGATATATGTTGCATTTTGTCAGATGGAGGTTATGCCATTTTTCACATCTTTTTAGAGACACTCCAGATGTGTAGCCTAGGCTAGTCTGGAATTCTTTGTTTTGTTTTTTTTTTTTAATTGAAAAGAGAAGTAAAAACATTTTATGATAAAATTGAAGATTTACATGGAAAATATTTCTGACAAAATTGAAGAAATATATAGAAAAATACGCTAAAATTGACAGTTTTCATGGAAAATTAGAGTAAATCGGTAGACATAAAAACATTGTCAAATGGAGGTTTATGCCACTTTTCACATCTTTTTAGAGATACTCCAGATATGTAGCCTAGGCTAGCCTGGAATTCTTTGTTTGTTTTTTTTAAAGTTTTTTTTATTTATTTCATGTTTGTGGGTACACTGTAGTCTTCAGACACACCTGAAGAGAGCATCAGATCCCTGTTTTTTAAATTGAAACCATTGAAATTAATGGTAAACATGAAAACATTGCTAAATTAATTGAAAAAGGAAGTAGAAATATTTTATGATAGAAATGAAGATTTACATGGAAAATATTTCTGATAAAATTGTAGAAAAATATAGAATAACATGTTAAAATTGAAGATTATTATGGAAAATTACAGATGAAATGGTAAGCATAAAATATTTCTAAGTTGATTGAAAATGGAATTAAAATATTTTCTGATAAAATTGAAGATTTACAAGGAAAATATTTCTCATAAAATTGAAGAAATATGTAGAAAAACATGTTAAAATTGAAGATTATCATGGAAAATAATATAGATAAGATGGTAGACATAAAAACATTACTAAATTAATTAGAAGAGGAATTACAAACATTTTCTGATAAAATTGAAGATTTACATGAAAAATATTTCTGTTAGTCTATGTCTTTTTACTGGGGAATTGAGTCCATTGATGTTAAGAGATATTGAGCAATAGTGATTGTTGCTTCCTGTTATTTTTGATGTTATTTTTATGTTTGTGTGATTACTTTCTTTTGGGTTTGTTGGAAGATTACTTTCTTGCTTTTTCTAGGGTGTAGTTTCCCTCCTTGTGTTGGCATTTTCTATCTTTTATCCTTTGTAGGGCTGGATTTGTGGGAAGATTTTGTGAAAATTTGGTTTTATCAAGGAATATCTTGTTTCTCCATCTATGATAATTGAGAGTTTTGCTGGGTATAGTAGTCTGGGCTGGCATTTGTGTTCTCTTAGAATCTGTATGAGATCTGCCCAGGATCTTCTAGTTTTCATCATCTCAGGTTAGAAGTCTGGTGTGATTCTGATAGGTCTGCCTTTATAAGTTACTTGACCTTTTCCCCCTTACTGCTTTTAATATTCTTTCTTTGTTTAGTGTATTTGGTATTTTGATTATTATGTGACGGGAAGTATTTCTGCTCTGGTCTAGTCTGTTTGGAGTTCTGTAGTCTTCTTGTTTGTTCATGAGCATCTCTTTCTTTAGGTTAGGGAAGTTTTCTTCCATAATTTTGTTGAAGATATTTACTGGCTCTTTAAGATGTAAATCCTCACTTTCTTCTATACCTATAATCCTTAGGTTTTGTCTTCTCATTGTGTCCTGGAGTTCCTGGATGTTTTGGGTTACCAGCTTTATGCATTTTGCATTTTCTTTGACTGTTGAGTCAATGTTTTCTATGGTATCTTCAGCACCTGAGATTCTTCTATCTCTTGTATTCTGTTGTTGATGCTTACTCCTGAATTCCTTCCAAGGTTTTCTATTTCCAGAGATGTCTCACTTTGTGATTTCTTTTTGTTGTTGTTTCTTTTGTTGTTGCTGCTGGTTTTTTTTTTTTTTTTTTTTTTTTTTTTTTTTTTTAGACAGGGTTTCTTTGTGTAGCCCTGGCTATCCTGGAACTCACTCTGTAGACCAGGCTGTCCTCGAACTCAGAAATCTGCTTGCCTCTGCCTCCCAAGTGCTGGGATTAAAGGTGTATGCCACTACCACCCGGCTTCACTTTGTTATTTCTTTATTGTTTCTACTTCTATTTTTAGTTCCTGGATGGTTTTGTTCAGTTCCTTCACTTGTTTGTGTTTTCTTGTAATTCTTTAAGGGATTTTTGTGTTTCCTCTTTAAGGGCTTTTACCTGTTGATCTATGTTCTTCTGTATTTCTTTATGGGAGTTATGTATGTCCTTTTTGAAGTCCTCTATCAACATCATGAGATGAAATTTTAAATCCAACTCTTGCTTTTCTGGTGTGTTGGGGTATCCGGGACTTGCTGTGGTGGGAGAACTGGGTTTTGATGTTGCCAAGAAGCCTTGGTTTCTGTTGGTAGGATTCTTGCACTTGCCTTTCAACATCTGGTTATCTCTGGTGTTAGTTGGTCTTGCTGTCTCTGGCTGGAGCTTGTCCCTTCTGTGGGCCTGTACGCCTGTGTCTGTACTCCTGGGAGACCAACTCTCTTCTGGCAGGGTCTGTGCACAGAAGGCTGTGGAGCCTCCTGGCTCCCTGGTGCAAATGGCAGCCTGAAGACCTCTGTTTGAGCTGGTGCACTGATCATATGCCCTGAGTGCTCCTAGTTGTTCCCCTCTAGAGAGGAGGTGGAGATCTCACCCTGCGCTCAGAAGCTGAATACTCAACTAAAGGAGCAAGAAGCCAGAAACAAAATATATATCTGCCTTTCCAATATATGGACTAATACATTTTAACTTTAGGAATCTCAGTCAAATTGTGTGTCCTTGTGTGTGGGGAGGGGTTGCAGGGAGGGGGAGATGCTACTACCAAGAGTGTAAATGTCTGAGAAAACTAGAACAATGCCCTCTTATCAAAAGGTTTGTATGTTTTTATTTTCTGTGGGGCCAGAGAGATTTCTCAGCTCCTAAGAGCACTGGTTGCTCTTCCAAAGTACTGGCTAGAGGACCTGGGTTCAAATTCCAGCACCTACCTGGCATATCCCATCTGTTTGTACTTGTGTCTTAGGGGAATTTGATGCCTTATTCTGGCCTCCACATGCACCAGGAATACATGTGGTGCACAGACATGCATGCAAGTAAAACACTCATACAGAGAAAATAATAAATACGAATTTTAAGAACTTTATTGATTGGCATGTGTATGGTGTGTGCCATGGTGGTGTTTGCGTGTGTACTCACGTAGAATTCTGTGAGGGTGGTTCTTACCTTCTTCCACTTTTAAATGGGTTCCAGGGGTTGAACTCAGGCTGTCAGGTTTAAGTGACAAGCACTTTACTTGCTGGGCTTACTCACTGGCCCTGTCACCTGATTCAAGATTTTGATATTTTCTCAAGATACAGGAGAAACAGAATTCTAGGTGTGATGAGAGCAAGGGCAGATGCAGTCAACTTGGATACCCCCACAAAACATGGATGAATAAATTTAGGAAGGTAAGTGGCCATCTTCTTCTGGCAGCCACATAACTCAACCCAGTCTCCTTAGTATATTTACCAATGTCAATACAGACAATAATAGCCTCATGTGCAGTCACAGGATATACAACAGGGAGCAATATCTAGCATGAAGACTATAAAACAGATGCCAGAAAATATGAAATTGCACCTAAGCTTAAGAAAGAAACTTAGAAAAAATGTATGATCCTTTAAAGTGGCAGATGGGCAACCTGACAATTAGTATATAATGAACATAAACTGTTAGGGACATTGAGTGTCCTGAGGCCCTCTTGTCATTCCAGTGTTCCAGAAGCAAAAGCAGCTGGGTCCAGAATTGGATGCCACCTTGATTTTACAAGAAGTTCCAAGGCCAGCATGAGCTACAGAATAAGATCCCATGTCAAAAGAAGATAAAGAGATGGAGGAGGAGAAAGGGGACTATAAAGAGTTTGATGGCTGCACACAAGTAATGATAAATTTATGAAAACACTGAAATCACTGTGTGGTGCTTTGAATGAGAATGGCCCCCATAGACTTGTATATTTGAATACTTGGTCTTGGAGGCGTGGCCTTGTTAGAGGAAGTGTGTCACTAGGGGCAGGCTTGGTGGTTTAGGTTTCAAAACACTCCTGGCATTTCTGGTGTGTTCTCCCTCTCTGTCTTGTGGTTGTAGATCAAGATGTGAACTCTCAGCGCCATTATGGGCTCTAATCCTCTAAAACTGTAAACCAAACTAAATATTTTCTGTCATAAGTTGCTTTGGTCATGGTGTTTTATCACAATAAAAGAAAAGTAACCAAAACAGTTGGGCAGTGGTGGCTTATGCCTTTAATGTCAACACTTGGGAGGTAGAAGGGGGATCTCTGAGTTTGAGGCCAGCCAGCCTGATCTACAGAGCAAGTTTGGACAGCCAAGGTTACACAGAAAAATCCTGTCTCAAAAAAAGAACCCCCACAAACAAAACAAAACAAAAATCCCACTAGCAACAACAAATAATAATAAAAAGAAAACAGGAAAGGAAAAAAAGTAGCCGAGACACTGTCTCTGTTATGGGATGCATCTGGTCTGTTTGAAAAAACTGACTAGAGTTGAGCTTCCTTATCCAAGCTTCACGGTGGCTGAGCCTAAAGGTGTTCTTGGTCCAGTGTTCTCCTGGTGGTCCTTGCTTCCCCCTGCCAGAGCCATCAGGTGCTGAAAGTATCAGGATGGAACTGTTTGGGGGAAAACAGGAATGGCCTCCTGGTACAATACAAACATTAATGGGAAAAAAAAACTTTTCCCCTTTGAAAAAAAAGTAAACTCCTACCAGTGTATATATTTCTAAGGTGGGCTAGTTTAATGGAAATGGAAAACCAGCAAAGTATTAATAGGCATGATGGCTCATATCTGGAATCACAGCACTTGGAGAGATGCAGGCAAGAGAATAGAAGGGAATTCAGTCATCTGTGGCTACACAGATTTTGAGATAATTTCTAAAATTAATGAATAAAAATGTAAAGAGTAGCAAACTTTCATTAACTTCAAATAACTAGTTCCTCCTTTGAGGATGTAGGCGCAGAACACATTTTTAAGAACTTGTGGCAAGGGGATGGAGAGATAGCTCAGCTGGGTTTGGTTCCCAGCATCCACTGTGACTCAGAAGGATCAATGACTCCAGTCCCAGAGGGTCTGATGTCTGCTCTTTTTGGCCTCTTGTCTGGCACACACATGGTGTTCAGACATACACTAAGCAACCCCTCCTCCCAACTTAAGGCACAATTTTATGAACATAAACGGTAGGAACTGGATGGAAGAAAGGCCTCCTAAATTGTCACAAAAGTGCCAACCGGATGGATGCCATTTATTATGCTTGCCTGCTGGTACCACAGAAGGGAATTTGCAAGCCAGTGACAAGGCCCTTAACAGATCAGGTCCAGAGTCCTTTTGCTGCAAGGAATTGTCCAGAGCATTAACCTCGGGGCCAGAGTTTTGGGATGTGTCTGCGAGTAGCTGGTGTGCTAATGATTCTCGGAACAGCTTTTCCAGAGTCTTGGCGCTGGAGCAAAGGTGCAGCCATACGGGAGAGCGGGAACGTCAGGGCTTCACCTGTGCAATTGCGGTTCACTGGCTCAAAGGAGGAGGCGCTGGGTTGATTCCGCTCCCACTTAAGGGGCTGGCCTGCAGCTACTCAGTTCCCGATCGCCTCCAGGTCCCGCCTAGTCCGGTTTGGACACTTCCGCCACCTCACCTGTTGCACCGGGTCTCCCCGGCGGCGCCTAACCCTCCCCGAGTCCTTCGGCGCCTCTAGAGTTGGGCGGGAGGGACCTTGGGACCTCATGCCTGACCAGGTCCAGTTCGGGCAGGTTTCGCTGGCCCCATAGCGCGCGCCTCAACCCCTAGCGGCTGAGCGTACTAGAGAAACCCCTTTGGACCTCTAGAGCAGCCAGTGCGAAAACCCCGTGTGCGCGCCCCCGCCAGTGCCGGCTCCCGGGGGCGCGCCTCCCCTCCCCCTCCCCTGCCCATGCTGAAGACGAGCGCGCCTGCTCCGCCCCCTCCCCGTTCCCCTCCCCGCGCCGTTTTCCGCGCTCCCTCCAGGTCCGGCCCGCGCAGTGCTTTCCAAGTTGCAAAGCAAGTTCAGCGGTGGCCGGCGGCTGTAGTGGCTGGCGGCGGTGGCCCGGACGCCTGGAGACTCCTAGGTGGTGGGCCGGTTCGTGCTTCCCGGAGTGCATGGGCGTGGGCCTTAGCGGCTGGAGGGGCTGAGCGCGGAGGGGCTGAGCGCCCCGCGACATGGAAGGCGCCGAGCCCCGTGCACGGCCCGAGCGCCTGGCCGAAGCTGAGGCGCGAGCGACCGACGGCGTCCGCCTGGTGGAGGTGCAGCTGAGCGGCGGCGCCCCTTGGGGCTTCACCTTAAAGGGCGGCCGCGAGCATGGCGAGCCTCTGGTCATCACCAAGGTAAGGCTACCTCGGGGTCTGCCCCGTGACAGTCCTGAGGTGGTGCGGACCCAGAAGGCTGGTCGGGGTTTCGGGGCGCTGGATGGGACGTCCGGTTAGCGGCCTCGCCTTCTGGGTCGGAGTCACCTGTGGGTACTGGGTTCTGTTCAGCCATAGGTGTATGGTTCCGGCTCCATCCTAGCCGCCCTCGGGCGGCTCCCTACATTGCTGGTGGTTTCAATGGCTCCTGTTCCGGGTCTCCTTCCCCTCCCCCCTCTGGGAAAGGGCCTGGCAGTCCCCTGTGACTCCTGGCCTGTCCAGCGGTGGACCTACACCTGCGAGGCTGCCATAAGATGAAGGGAAAAAATTTCCCAGGATCCAGGGAGTGGGTACAGCTTTCCAAACTTTGGTTGGCTTGTTTAGGGCCCCTGGTTGTCACCCTTTTGATCTGTACCGGTTTTCAGTCTGAAACCCCGTACTAGAAACTGCTGCCAGGCAGCTTCACGATTCTCAGGAGCTCATCAATGTTTGCTGACTTTCGGCTTCCTGTCCTACATCCACCCGCTCTGGATCATCTTGATGAAACTTTTTCAGACTGCCTTTAAAATAGAATTTGAGTTCTAGCCGGGCGGTGGTGGTGCACGCCTGTAATCTCAGCACTCTGGGAGGCAGAGGCAGGTGGATTTCTGAGTTCGAGGCCAGCCTGGTCTATAGAGTGAGCTCCAGGACAGCCAGGGCTATATAGAGAAACCCTGTCTCGAAAAATCCAAATCCAAAAAAACAAAAACAAAAACAAACAAAAAAAGATTTTGAGTTCCGATAGTAAGAAAAGGGACCTTACTTGCAATTAGTGAAGGCGTGTGAGTGTGTGTGTGTGTGTGTAGATTGCTTTAGAATTCGTGTTCTCTTAAAATGCAATCCATCTTGATACTTACCAACTAAACGTGTATAAACCTGTATAAACAAACAACTAGCCAATCTCTCAAGTGTTCTGGTTAAAAAACTAGGGCCCTGTTCTCTAAGCTCAGTTGAGTCTTACCAGTCCTAAGGGCAAAGTCTCCTTTAAAATGCAAATATTCCTGGCTCCTTAGAGGCTTTCGAAGGTGTGAAGGTGACTTACAAATTTCCTTTATCTTCCCACCCTCATTAAAAACGTGAAGAATTAGGTGGCTCCACCGGTCTTGAATTTGAAAAGAGGTATGGTGGTGGTGTTCAAACAGCAAAAGACCTCAAATCCATCAATCACCCCTCACCCTGTTACAAAATTAGCCACTATGTATTCCTTTATATCAAACTGGATTCTTTTTGTTTGATTGTGCCATTCCAGGGAATGAAAACCCCAGGGCATTACACATGCTAGGCAAGTTCTGTACCACTGAGCTACATACCAAGGCCGAATCTGTACCGTTGCCCTTTTTTCTTTTTAGTACTAGGACTGAACTCAGCCTTGCCAGTGCTAGGCAAGTGCTCTCCCACTGGGCTATTTACAGCCCCATTTTTATTTGTACTTTTGAGACAAGGGCTTACTAAGTTTCACTAGCTTGCCTTGAAGTTGGCAGCCTCTCAGCCACCTGAGTGCTAGCATTGCAGGGATATACTACCTCAGAGACTCTCATCTGTGGCTTTAAATATATATATATACTTTTGCTTCATGTGCATTGTGTTTTGCCTGCCTATATTGCCTGTGTGAGGATGTCAGAGTCCCTGGAACTGTTGCGTGCTGCCACATGGGTGAGTGCTAGGAATTGAACCTGGGTCCCCTAGAAGAGCAGCCAACCAATGTTCCTCTGCGCCTTTTAATAAAGGTTTTAGAGGTCATTTCTGATGTGATTAAACATATATCAGGAAAATCTCTCAGTTCTTTCACGGTTTCATAATTGTTGCTGCTGTTGTTTGTTTTTTTCTTTTTCCTCCTGAGACAGTCTTTTGATATATTCTTGATATGGCTTGGAACTCTCAAGCCTCTTACCTCAGCCTTCCAATTACTGGGATTTCAGATATAATGGCTTCATGGTTGGCATATATTTGGTTTTTTTCCCCTTTTTGATTTTTTTTTTTTTTGAGCTTTAGCCCAAGCATGTATTCCAAGCATCTGGTCTTGAGCTTTCTGTGTAGCTCAGAGATAACCTTGAACTCCGAACTACCACATCTGGCATGTACTTTTGAAAAAAAAAAACACAAGATTCCATATATCTTCTTCACACTTGTTTGTATACCAAAGGGAATATGCTATACATCATTGAGTATGAAATTTTAGGATTTTTTTAAAAAGTATTTTTAGATTTATTTATTTTAATTATGCATATTTTTATCCGAATGTATATATGCGTCCTCTGCAACAAGTGTTCTTAAGTACTGAGACATCTCTCTAGGCCCTAGCATTTGGGCTTTCACTGTATAAGAAAGTTGGAGGTTATTTTAATGGAAAGATTTGCTAGAGGGATTTTGTCCTCCTTTGTGTCAGACAGTCCTGGTTTTACAAAACTCTACATGTTTGATGGTCTCCTGGCTCGCTCTCAGCTTTTTAGAAATGGAAGTAGGTGCTGGTAAAAGTCAGCTATGCTAAGCTGTACTACTGAGCTATAGTCTCACCTATGCA
This sequence comes from Apodemus sylvaticus, assembly GCF_947179515.1. NCBI lineage: Eukaryota > Metazoa > Chordata > Mammalia > Rodentia > Muridae > Apodemus > Apodemus sylvaticus. The sequence continues at coordinate 19,874,912 of NC_067495.1, read as the reverse complement.
TAAATTTTCACGTTTCATTATAACTGAAAAAATTGTAAGCTCGTTGCTTAGGATGGACAGGACTCAGAACAACTTGGGGTTTTTGTACTTCTGTGCACACATAGACATTCATGTGCTGTCACTCCTGTGTTTGTGCACATGCATTTTCTTTTACCACAGGCTCTATTGTATAGAACTAACAGTGTGTCATATACTTGTCGATTCTTTAGTATTAAGAATATTAGTGGATAGGCCCAGCTAGATGACTTAGCTCCTAAAGGCACTGCCACTAAGCCTGATGACCCGAGTTTAACTTCTGAAACCCACAAGAACACCATGGTACACATACAGTAAAAGTAAAAACAAAGCAATTATCAGTGGTGCTTGCTTACAGCATGGACTCTGGTAATTGTTTGCCATATTATTGAAAAATGATGAAGGGCTCAGTAGAGAGATAGCTCAGTGGTTAAGAACATGGGTGGTTTTTCCAGAGGATCCATATGCCATTTCAAGCACTCCTGTGGTAGCTTACAACTTCTGTAACCCCAGTCCTAGGGAACCTGACACTTTCTACTGGCTCCACAGGCAGTGTCTGCACGTGTTATGCAGACATACATTCAGACAAACATTCATACATGTGAAATAAAATCTCAGAAAAAAAACATGTTTTACAGCCAATTAGTGGAAAATTGTTCTTCACCTGCAATTTACTTTAATCTAAATTTTTACTTTTCTAGTAGCTACTGAAATGTTATTGAAGCTTATTAAATATGTTTTTCTGATAGTTCTTTTTCCATTTAAAAAAATCTATGTGATAGTAATATGTTGGATCCTTGGTATACCACAAGGGCTTTCTGTTTAATTTTCTGTTAATTAGAACTATATTTTTATATTTACATTATATTTCTATTATAATTTTAATTCTGTTTATTAATAATTTTCTGTTTAGCTGATACTGACTTGGGAGTAGATTGATCTAATTTAAGAGGACACTTTCTTTTGATAATAATATGACTATCATTTGAAGATCTTTTATGAGCACATATCTTAGAACTGGGAGGGGCTGGAGATGTGTGTGTGTGTGTGTGTGTGTGTGTGTGTGTGTGTAGCTAGTTGGAGTGCATCTTGCCTAGCCTACACAAGATGCTGAGTATGACCTTCAGCATCACAGGACAAAACAAAACCAGAAGAGATGGTAAAGAAAAAAAATCAGGCTGATTTAGTCCTGTTTTTTAACTGAAGAAGTCATATTGGCCCATTTTGTGGATTAACAGCTATGATCAAGTGAGGGTAAAATGGTGGACTCTGAGGCCACAGACATGGCAGGACCTTGAAAGTCAGACTCTGGTTGTGAATATCTGTCTTGCTTCCTGGCCAGCAGATGCTATCTGCTTGTGACCGAACTCCCTTGCTGTCTTATTTATATTGAGTAACTCGATGTCATCTGTAGGGTGGCAGTTTTTCCATCTTGGCATCATTAATATTCTGTTGTGGGGTCTCTTCTGTGCTCTGTTGTCCCATTTAGCTGCTTCTTTGGCTTCTACCTATTGAAGGACATTGGCACATGTCTCCAGGTATGACAGTCTGCATGTTTCCAGACACTGCCTCCTGGTGTGTCGCCTTTTCTTTTAAAGACTTTGGACTTTTATTTTTTTAAAATAGTGGCCTTTTGGTGATGTGTTTGAAGGTTCTTGGCATTTCCAGTGTTTTCATGTAGGTCTGTTTTTCTTTTTGAGATGAGCTCTTGGCTTTGAGAAAAGGCTTTATTTACACAGTAAAATGCAAACAAGTACTTGCTTCATCTGCATTTTTGTAGTTGGAAAAAGGAAATAGAGAGCGGGGACTCCCCAGAACTGTGTGCTTTATGGGCAATCAAAGTAGATGCTGGAGAAGGTCTGATTTTTCTCAGGATCAGTTTTGAAGTTAAACGACATTAACTTTCCCCAAAAAGTAGTAGTGTTTGTAGAATTTTAGATGCAGACCTGAAACTCTACAAGACCTCTGCTGAAGGGTAGCATTAGGAGTCATAACTTCTTAGTATATTTATAACATTGCAGCTTGAAATTTTGCTACCATTAGCAAATAAACGTGTGTGTGTCTTCCACCAAAAAAAAAAAAAAAAAAAGAAAGCACATTAAACTTCATTTCTTCATTCTGATATTGCAGGAAAAACAGAAACAACCTGCAGTTTCTAAGAGGTGTCATGACTTGGTAATATTCTTTGAGAGTATTCATGTGTTCAGAAATTCCCAGGGCACCGGAATATTACACAGTTAATTTTCTATTTAGCTGATGAGAATTTGCAAGTAGATGAGCCAGAGGGTTGTTGTTGTTCCCCCTGCCCCTACCCGCTTCCTTTTTTCCTATATTATGGAAACGGGGCTTTGCAAATGCTCTACCACTGAGTGACATTCCTAGCAAATCTTGCTGGTGTTACTTGTTCCTTTCTCTATCAATTTAGCCACTGAGAATTTGAGTGGGGGAGGAGACCATGCTCATTTCTATGATGTCACCCACTGGAGAGTTGCATCTGCCAGCTGGGTTTCAGGAGGCCCCCTGCAACCTCAGGAATGTTTATCAAGGAAGAAGGAATGAAGCCCTGGCCCTGGCTATTCATCATTTATTAAAGCCCCCTTCCCCCCTTAAGAATGCCAGAAATTGCTAAGAACACATTCATCAGGACCTGGGCTAGCTTGGCCTTCCTGGCAAGCTCCTTTGAAAACCTAGTTTTCAAATTGTCTTTAGGAAATACAACTCTCTTGATGTGTGTATTTGTGTATGTGCACTACAGTGGTGTAGGATACATGGAAGTGTTTTATAGACAAGGACAAGCAATTGGTGATGGGTACATGTGTGAGACCTATTGTGTAACCTTAGTGATTGAAAATACCTTAATGATTGAAAAAGGAGTTTAGAGGCTGTGTAGAGTTAGGTCATGGTGGCCTGAGATCAGAGATGTTAGAACAGTAGCCCAATGGTTTGTTCCTTGTACCCTTTTGTTTGTGTTTTTTAAGTTTTATTTTTATTTTATTTACATAAGTGGTTTACCTGCATGTAAGTGCACAGTGTCCACAGAGGCCAGAAAATAGGTTGGATGGAGAAGTACAGAAGGTTGTGAGCTGCTGTGTGTGTTGCTAACTGTGTGGGTACCGGGAACTGAACCTGAATTCTCTGCAAGAGCAGCTAGTGCTTATAATCACTGAGTAATCTTTCCAGACCTTGTTTATTCTTTAGACAGAATCTCCATAGAGCCAAGGTGGGCCTCAAACTTGGTATACAGAGAAGGATGTCTTAAACTTCTTGTACTCCTGACTCCAACTAGGTCTTTTACAGTTCTATGCCTCCAGAGCTATGGGGTATGATGCTAGGGATTTTTAGAGACAGTGAGGTAGTTTACCATATAAGTTCTATCCCTATCCCCTGTATTTGATTTTGAGACAGGACCTCACCAAACTGGCCTGGAAATCTGTGTCAGATTACTTGAGTCATTGAGTCCTGAGATTATAAGTGTGCGCTACTATGTTTAAAGGATTTTTGTCTTTGTTTTTTGTTTTGGTGGTGCCTGTGGTGGTGGTGAGTTTGCTGGGACTTGATCCAGAGCTTTCTAAAGGCATGAAGTTCTAGTTGAAATTTTGAAAGTGGGAATCATTGAATTTAGCAGTGGAAAGATAAATGTGAACTTCTGTCTGGATCTTGGTTCACTTCTATGTGCCATACAGTTTACAGCAGGCCAAACTACTACTTTGTTAGTGTCTGAGAGAGCTTGGGTCTCCTTCCCACCTCCCACCTCCTCACACTAGGGTGCTAAGGTCATATAAGTCCTCAGAATTGTAAAACCCTGTCTCTATGCAATGGTAGTCACAGCAGGATTTGGATTTATTAGGACGAGTGTAACTCTAAAGATATATTTGTAGTGAAAATTCAAAGTCTGGTTAAAAAACACTAGGTAAGTTTTCTTTCCTGTGCTGAAAGGCCTTTTCACTTGGGAGACTTGCCTTGCCAACTGGCTTTCAAATATATCTTTATTACCTCTTCCAGCTTGCAAATTAACTTGGCCTTGTGGAATTCTAATCCTTGTTTCTTCAGAGATGTTTTAGGCACAGGGGGTGGGGAGCCAGGCACAGTGCCTAAAGATGTACTCCAAGGTCTTATAGCTGGAGGCTTTCAGGTTCAAGTCATGGAGGATTCTCCCTATGGGAGGCACTAGAGTATGTGACTCACATCTATAAATCCAGAGGTTTCCACCATTACAAAAAACTATAAACCTGAGCTATGCCCCACACTTCTGTGTTGTGCTGAATTCGGTCTTCCTGGCTGAGGTAGGAGTATTGCTTAACATGTCCTAACATTTATCTCTTGGGAAAATAATAAAGGTAGAAAGCTAGTTTGCCTAAGAGCTACATGTCGAATAATAAATAGTAGTTTGCACTTGGACATAATGAGATGGGTTTGCTTTAGCACTTGTATATTACTTCGGAGGACTTTTTAAAATGCATTTTGGAATTATCTCCTTGCAGAAGTTGTTTTGTGTCAGCATGCAAATAGGCTTGGATTTATGGCCCAACTCTTAGAAGCGATGGAGGAAAAGTCCTGGGGTCTGTGGAACTTTTCTTTGCATGCCAGGCAAGGAGGAAACATTCAGCAAGATAATTTCAGGGTATAAAGGCTGAATGGACTTTTTATTCAGGCTGTCTTTTATTTTCAGACACTAGAAAGGTGTGGGGCCAAGGCCTTATAGGAGAAATTGTACAGGATCTGGAAGGTTAGGCTCTTTCGATATATGTATGCTGAGAATTTTAACCTACAGGAGGATTCTGAAAGAATTCTAGTAGGACTTTAAAACATACAGCTGGACCAGGAGTGAGGGTAATTGCTGGTGCTTGAAGATATGACTCAGCATTCTTTTTATACTAAAAAATATTTTTCATATAGTATATTTTGATATATTTTTCCCTCCCCTATCTCCAACTCCTCCCAGTTCCTTCCCACCCCTCTACCTTTATGTTTTCTCTTAAACAAGCAAAAACAAAACATAAAACCAGACATACAAACCAAAAACCACAAAACCAGAAATCAAAATAAACAAGCAAAATACTAATAAGACAAAAAAAATGTCTAAACAAAGCAAAATGAGTTTGTTTTGTGTTGGCCAACCACTCCTGGATTTGAGACCTTCCCTGACATGTGGTTAATATATCCACTGAGAAAACTGATTTTCTTTTCTTTTCTTTTCTTTTCTTTTCTTTTCTTTTCTTTTCTTTTCTTTTCTTTCCTTTCCTTTCCTTTCCTTTCCTTTCCTTTCCTTTCCTTTCTTTTCCTTTCCTTTCCTTTCTTTTTCTTTTTCTTTTTCTTTTTCTTTTCTTTTTTTTTTTTTTTTTTGCCACTGGTATCAAATGTAGATAGCTTTTTGGTTAGGGGTGGAAGATTTTGTCCATTTACCACTCAGGGTCTCAGTGCTGGATGGGACTTGTGCAGGCCTTGTGTGCCTTGCCACAGGTTCTGTAAGTTCATATGTGCATTGTTAGGCCCAAAAGAAACCCAGAAATGGCTAACTGTGGTGCCTATTAACTGAGACCCTGGGTCTGATCTCTAGCACCTAAGCTGGTGCAAAAGTATGTGGCCCAGGTTGTTCCTTGCCTCTTAAGTGCTGGGAGAGGGAGAGGGAAAAATATATCCATTCCAGCTTTGTTTTTGTTTATGGAAATGGCTCTTTGGTATTAAAGTTTAAATAATCAAATGGCTCTTATGTACTCTGAATTACCAGGTGCTTTTTGTCTGTATAGATACACCATGATCACCAGTGAGGTACAGTACCAACTATTGAAACTCTTTCATTTATTTCTTTTAGCACATGGATTCTTATCCTTAAACAGTCCATTTATAATTTTTATAGCTGTTACTCTGGTTTTTATTACTTTTTCTTTGTACTATAAACTAGGATTTAGTCTTGCCTCTGTAAAAACTCCTCTGTTAATCTTTCCTCTCCCAACTCCCCAGGCGTATTTCTTGTCTTTCCTACCATGCCCAGTGGATCCTATACCATAATTTTGGCTACAAAATTTTTTCAAAATACTTGGACATTATTGATATTTGGGACCAAATGATTCTTTATCATGAGGTCATTTGTACAAGGTAGGATGCTCAGCACAACCCCTAGCCTCTTAGCTAATGGCTCCTCAGTGACAACTAGTGACAGCCAAACAACCCCAGATGGTGGTAGATGTTTTCTGTGTGCTGGTTAGTTTTTGGTCAGCTTGACACAACCTAACATCATCTGGGAAGAGGTAATCCCTTTGTGAAAATGCTTCTATCCCCTGAATGACATGGAGGCAAGCCTGTGGTGCATTATTCTGATTGGTTATTTGTGGGGGAGGGCCTAGCCCAGTGTAGGCAGTGTCACACCAGGGCAGGTAATCCCAGGGTTTGTGTGAGAAAGTGGGCTGAGCCAGCTGTGGAGAGCTAGCCAGTAGGCAGCACTCCTCCATAGCCTCTACCTTAATTCATACTACCTCCAGGTTCCTTCTCTTCATACAGCACTAATACCTGTAAGATAAAATAAACCCTTCCTCCCCAAGTTTATTTTGCTCATTTTATTTATCATAGCAACAGAACCAAAACTAGAACACTCTGAGGATTAGGTTAACAATTTTCAGTGCTTATATTTTATGTTTTTTTCTTTGTGGTGGTAGAGATAGAACCCAGAGCCTCATATATTCTAGGTTAATATCTCTCCCACTGAGATATATCCTCAATTGCCAAGATTTTTAAAGCTTGCTTTCTATATTTACTTTTAGTATTTTGTGGTATTGAGGATGAACTTAGTACTGTGTTTAGTCTACACAAGTGTTTCCCCACTGAGTTACACCCTATTCCAATGATTTGGATGGCAAATGATGTCACTACTAGGCCCACAGGAGGAGAGTACAGGCATATTGTGATTATTTTTCCTATATAAGATTGCACTTGGGAGACGGAGACAAGTGGATCTCTGAGGTTGAGGTCAGACTAGTCTACAGAGGGAGTTCCAGTTCAGACACAGCTGTTAGACAGAGACACTCTATCCCAGAGAGAGAGAGAGAGAGAGAGAGAGAGAGAGAGAGAGAGAGAGAGAGAAAGAGAAAGAGAAAGATTGAGATTATTTCATTGCTTAATTTCTTCTGCAATTATTATTTATTGTAAATCCCCAGTGATGATACACATCTCTTCATATTTTTTATACACACCAATGTAGCTTTTCTTCACTTTGCAATATTAGGGGTTATCTTGCCACTCTGATGGTGGTCACCATTCTCCATTTTCTGTAGTGCATAATATTACAGAAATGAGGTCAGACATTTCTGGTACATGTTTTGTTAGACTTTCTCTATTTTTCTCTTGTATTTTTCATTTACTTGTAGTTTTGATCTTGGGAGATTTTGTTTAACCGTATCTTCCAATCCTTCCATTGAGCTTCAAATATGTGGCTTCATGTTTTTTTTTTTTTTTTTCAAATTCCAAATTTCATTTCAGGTTTTTTTTTTTTTTTTTTTTTTTTTTTTTTTTTTTTTTTTTTTTTTTTTTTACAGCATACAGATTTTATCTTTTTGACTAATTCTTTCGTCTAATAATACTGAGCTGGTTTTCAAAACTATTCATTTTCCATAAGGATTTTGTTTCTAGAGTTGGCTTTTATTATTTGTTTGGCCTTCTTTCTTCTCTGACAGAAGTTTCTGGTGTTCTTTGGACATCTCCTTGCATTAAAGAACAAATTGCCTTAAATTACATATGCTGTGCATATGCTTGAGCAACCCAGTGAGACTTTTTCTGGGAAATACTGGAAGTCTAAACCTCAGGTTGTTTCTTTTGAGATTGGTCATATCCTTATATATAGTAACTTTTGCACATATTTTTGTGTAGAGTGGACTGCATGGTGGAAGGGCTAACAATAGAAGAGATTCTTCCCTTGTTCAGCTGACTGAACAAGACAGAAGAGTAGTTGTGTTCCATATTCTGGCCTTAGTAGTTCCAGCCTGAGGGAGGCCATCCACTAGTAATAAGTTGTCAATGCCTGCTTGTGTTCAGAGCTAGTTCTTTTACTTGGCCCTTAGCCTTTTTAGCCCTCTATCCTCCAGTTTGTTAAACTTAAGAATCATTTCTGTTTTATTGTATTACTGTGGGGGATTAAACGAATCAGCATGTAAAACTAGTTCTAATCAACTTGAATTCATTCTCTACTTCCTCTCCTCTACTCAATCCTGATTCATTATAAAACCTAGAATTTTTTTTTCAATAAACTGTTTATGTATACTTCTGTCTTAGTTAGGGTTTCCGTTGCTGTGAAGGCAATTCTTATAAAGGACAAAGATTGACTGGGGCTGGTTTATAGGTTCTTTTTGAGGTTCAGTTCATTATCATCATGGCAGGAAGCATCACAGCCTCCACACAGGCATGGTTGCTGGAGGAGCAGAGAGTTCTATATCTTCATCCAATGAAAGCCAGGAACAGACTGTCTTCAGACAGATAGAGGAGGGCCTCAAACCCAACCCCAGTGACATACTTCCTTCACCAAGGCTACACCTCCTAATAGTGCCACTCCCTATTAGTGCCAAGCATATTTAAATCACCACGGTATCAAAGTACTTTTTTTTTACTATAGACAGAATTTGAGCTGGATTTTGCATGGTAATCCCAGCATTTGGGAGGCAGAGGCAGGCGGATTTCTGAGTTTGAGGCCAGCCTGGTCTACAGAGTGAGTTCCAGGACAGCCAGTCAGGGCTACCCAGAGAAACCCTGTCTTGAAAAACCAAAAAAAAAAAAAAAAAAAAAAAAAAAAGAGAGAGAGAAAGAAAGAAAGAAAGAAAAAGAAATTAATTTAATATGTACCAAGGTGATTTTGTTAATACTTATTAGTATGGGGTTCATAGATAAATGCATTTAAGTTAAAGATACATCTAATTTGGGGATGTTCTTCACTGGTAGAGGGCTTATATAGTGTGGGCAAGGCCCTGAGTTTGATCCAAAGCTGCAAATTATAGATACATAAATAAATAAAAGTAAAAACTCCTATAGTCCTTTCTTTAATTCTTCCATTGGGGACCCTGTGCTCAGTCCAATGGTTGACTGTGAACATCTGCCTCTGTATTTCTGAAGGGGTTTGCAACCTCATAGGAAGAACAATATCAACCAACCAGACCCCTCCCACCCCCGAGCTCCCAGGGACTAGGCCGTCAACCAAGGGGTAAACATGGCTCTAGCTACATATGTAGCAGAGGACAGCCTTGTCAGTCATCAATAGGAGGAGAGGTCCCTGGTCCTATGAAGGCTCGATAGATGTCCTAGTGAAGGGGTATGTAGGACAGGGAGGTGGGAGTTGGGTGGGTGGAGGAACACCCTCATAGAAGCAGGGGGAGGGAGGATTAGATAGGGGATATCCAGGAGGGGGAGAAACCAGGAAAGGGGATAATATTTGAAATGTAAATAAAGAATATATCCAAGAAAAAAGAAAAAAGTAAAAGCTACATCTAATATTAGCTTTAGTCTGTTGTTTGCATTTTATGTAGCCCTAGAAATAATTCTTTTCTTCTATCCCTCAAAACTTAATTTTTAAAGTAATACTTATTATAATACAAATGAACAGCAATGCATTTTGCTAATTTTATAGTAATATAAATGTTCTTTCAGATCAAAAGGAGTTGTCAAAGGTGATTTTTTTTTTAAGGTGAATGAAACTAGTGGGAAAGACATCGGGCTACATTTTATCTCATTTCTTTGATTTGTAATAGAAAATCATTCAAGGAGTTGGATTCACAGGTATGGTGTGGGTGTGCTTTGTGGAAAACTCCATGTAGCTGCTTCCCATGCAGCTAGGTATGGTTGTGTGACCATCCTTCTCAGTGAAGTGCAAACAGAAGAAATGTCTACCGTTTTATACTTGCCCCCCCCCTCAGAAAGTCCCCCTCTGCCTGGTTGGGATAAAGATAAAGTTTCAGAGTAGGCCTTTATCAACATAGGTCCTTGAATGACTAATAAGGTTGTTTCCCAGGATATGGTGGTCATTCACATAGTACTTCTATATGAACAGCATGATCATTCACCTTATACATGAAACTACTACAACTGTACATTCACCTACTACATGAAACAAATGTGCATTGTGTTTTGGTTCCTGGATTGCTTATTAAGTCAGACTGTTCTAACAAATGAAATCCTGGCACTAATCAAAAGTTTTTCTTTTAACAAATATGCTCAAGGGACAGAATATATGCTTGATACCTGTGTAGAAGGACATATTTTACTTTGTTGGAACAATCACAGTGGTTGTCCAGTTAGCACACAGCTTATTCCTTACATAATTATTATGTAATGTGAGACTTCCACACCTGTGGCTTCTTCAACTCTAGCCTTTCCTTTTAGTCAGTAATTTAAATTTCACCTAGTCTTGCTTTTCCTCCAGGTCTGTAGATGCTTACTTGGAAATTCTGTAGAGGAAGAGCAGAAAGCTGGGCGAATGCTTAGGGTAGATAATTAGCCCTCAGGTAGGACTGGGTGATGTAATGATGTTGGAGTTTGTACCTTTGACCTGGCACTGCTGTCCTTTTCTTAACCACATGGCTTTAAGTGCAGAACATGTTTCAGGGAAAGCTACTTGTTAAGTGGTCATTATTGGAGCTGCCTTCATCAGATTAGCTAATTATAATCCTGAGTTGCAGACTTTTTCTTCCCTTGAGGAATAATAGCAGCACATAGACACATATGAGTTGGATCAGCAGTGTGAAAGTAGATAAAGATGAGGGCCCCAGATATCCAGGGAAGATGTGAGGAAATGCTATGTAAGTAGCAGAAAGTCCTTCCTGCATTTGTGAAGTAGGTAAAGGTCATTCTTAGTCTACAGATCCAGATTCTGTATGTGATGAAATTTTATCTGTATGTTAATTGTGCATATGTTTGTAAATTTGCAAACAACCTGATATTTATCAGTGTTAGTCTTACATATGCTTGTAAAGTTGTGTGCATGGTGGCATGGTGGTATTTTAATATTGCCTGGGGATATAGTTCATTGATAGGGCACTTGATTCTTATGAGCAAAGTGTTGGGTTTGATCCATAACCAGCAAACATAGACACAGAAAATACATTGATTAGTAGCTTAAACATAATATGATCCTTGTGGAAGTATAGCTATATTTATTTTTTTCTCTACTCAGGAATTCTGTGCTAAAAACAGTGTAAGACTTAATGATTAAATGCTTGAAGAAAATTATCTTAAGAATCACATTGTCAAACTGGGTGTGGTGGCACAGAAATCATAACTCTTAGCACTTAGAAAGTGGAGGCAGGAGGATCAGGAATTCAAGGTTAACTTCTGCTATTATATAATTAGTTTCAGGCTACATAAAGGCATAGCTCAAAAAGGAAAACAAACACACAAAAAAGAATTATACTGCCAAATCTTTGGAATCAGAAGACAGATCAAAAGAAGTTTAACTTGTTCACTTTGAAATGTGAAGGAATGACTTTTGGGGCTAGAGAGATGGCTCAGTTTTTTCAGAGCACTGAGTTTGGTTCTGAGCCAAATGGGAATCATTTATCTTTTCTAGTCTCCTGGATTTCTAATCTTGACTATAGGTTTATTACTAAATCTATTAATCATCTTTGAGAATTCTCTCTCATTAAACTTCTATAACCAGTTGATCATAAATATGTAGTTTTCACATAATCTTCCTGGTGAGTTGTTAAATATTATTCATTTACTCAGGTGGAAGGCATGGACACACCACAGAAAGGATTCCATCTAAGTGCCTCTTGATGAGCCAGTGGGTTTGTTGGTATTTACTAACTTTGCCTAGGCATTTTCATTTGGGGAGTTTTTTCTTGTGTTTTATGCTTGTTACATTCTCCCCTACCTTCATCCGCTAGGCATGGTATCTGTGGGGCTCTGTGTATAGGGAGGAACCACGTGCTTCATGAAGGAATAAAATTGGTCATTTTGGCTAGAGGCTGCTTACACAGAATTTAAACTAGCAATTTAAAAATATTGGGACTGGTGAAATGGGTCAGCAGGTTAAAGGGACTTGCTGTTCAAGCTTTGCAACCAAAGTTCAATCCATGGAATCCTAGCAAAGAGGAATGGAGAGAATAACTCCTTACATATGATATTACATGCCCCTTTCATATTACAGTTTTTCAAAATCTATAGAATTGGAGTATGGGCCCTTGCTTATACAAACATGAATTGTATCTCATGATAGATCTCAAGGTCCTCCCAAACATATATTTCAGTCACCAGAGTATATTTGTCCTTTGGATTGCCATGATAGTCTCTTTACAGTCCTATGAAATAGACAGGATGATTTTCTACTTTGCTAAGGAAGACAGATTTGTTGTGAGGGGAGACTGACTGTACTGGCTGGTTTTGTGTGTCAACTTGACACAAGGTGGAGTTGTCACAGAGAAAGAAGCTTCAGTTGGGGAAGTGCCTCCATGAGATCCAACTGTGAGGCATTTTCTCAATTAGTGATCAAGTGGGGAGGCCCCTTGTGGGTGGTGCCATCTCTGGGCTGGTGTTCTTGGGTTCTATAAGAGAGCAAGCTGAGCAAGCCAGGGGAAGCAAGCCAATAAGAAACATCCCTCCATGGCCTCTGCATCAGTTCCTGCTTCCTGACCTACTTGAGTTCCAGTCCTGACTTCTTTTAGCGATGAACTGCAGCATGGAAGTGTAAGCTCAATAAACCCTTTCCTCCCCAACTTCCTTCTTGGTCATGATGTTTGTGCAGGAATAGAAACCCTGACTGTGATGGAGACTGTGCTCTCTCATAGTGCCACCATCAATCAGATGGGGACAGGAAGCAGTTCACATGTCTACTGTTCAGGGGACAAGAATGTAGACTTACCTTCTTACTAGGTGGCCATCTTTTCTCCCCAAGGGTGTGTGTCAATATCCATTCTTCAGTTGGCCCGATAGGAGAATTTCCTTTTCTGCACTATGAAGTGATCCTAAAATCCCATTGGGAAATGAGTAGTCTTCTTTTATCCCTCTCCACTCTTTCCTCTTTAGAACGACCAACAACTCTGCTGCAAAAGAAAATGCAAACCTACGTTTCTTGATAGTTTCTGGTTATGTTTCATTCAACATCAGAAGGGAACTATCCAATAAATTTGTTCTTTATAGAATTCGGGGTCATTGAGTACATTGTAGGGTTTGTAGTTTTCCTGTGAATATTTCATTTATGTGTTTGTTTTTGGCTTTCTGTGTGCTAGGATTTCAGTTGTGTGCTACAAAGCCTATCTTAGTTATTTTTCCTTTCTTTCTTGAATTTTTTTTTATGTCTGCTTTTGATGGAACCCAGAGCCTTGTGAATGTTAGATGTTAGGCAAGCACTGTACACTAAGCTGTATTCCCCACTCTCTTCCTTTTTTTCTTTTTCCCCTTATTTACATATTGTATGTAGTATATGCGTGTGTACATGTATGTAGTCTTCTGTGCATGCTCATGTGGAGGCTGGGGTTGACTTTGGGCATCCTACTGGGATTCATCTGTCTCTGATACCCAGCCCCCATTGCTGGGGTTACAGGTGTATGCCATTATACCTAGCTTTTTATGTGGGTGTGGAGCATTTCATCTCAGGTCCTCAAGTTTGCCAGTAAGCAGTTTAATCACTGAGACATCTCCTCATCCCGTCATTTATCTTTCAACTCTGATTTTGTAATAAGTCTACCAGGAGTTTTGGCTGAGGTTGTTTATGTTTAATAGGTATGAGCACAGGCTCTAGTGTACTGGCAAAGGTCAAACTAGGTGGTCAAAAGAACAAGGCTCTAACCTGGGTTAGAGCACATTAATGTATAACTCTTACTTCTCTGTGTCTTAAAAATGCAGTCTTTTTAAAAGGCCAACTTTGAAGGTCCAAAACAAAATCTCCAGGATTGTATGAAATGCCATGCACTCAATCCCCCACTCGCTTTGGTTTTTTGAGACAAGAGTTTCTCAGTGTAGCCCTGGCAGATCTCTCTGGAGATCTCACAGAGGTCCACCTGCCTCTGCTTCCCAAGTGGAGTGATTGGATTAAGGCTGTGCGCCACAACTACCTGGCTTCCTTAACCCATTCTTAGCTCCATAAAAAGTACCAGAAGTCTCACTCAAACAATAGATATGCTTGGGATGTTCTAATATCCAGATGACCCTCTGTAAATTAAGAACCAACAATCATTTTATTTAAAGGTCCACAGAATAATTATTTTGAGGACTGTGTGTCTATCTACTTAGCCAGAAATAGCTATAGACAATATAAAAATGAAGAAGGACATGTATCAATTAAACTTTATTCACAAAAGTTGGCAGCTGTAGAGATCTCAGTAGTTAAGAGCACTTGCTGCTCTTGCAGAGGACTCTGTTTCAGCAACCAGGTGGCAGCTCACTAGTGTTTGTAGCTCCAGCTTCCCTGGGATATCTGGCCCCTTCTTCTGGGCTTCATGGCCGTGAGGTATTGCCTACTTGTACGTTGTGGTACATGTACAGGTAGGCAATATTCTTACCCAAAAAAGGCAATGGGAAGGATTTGGTGTGCTGATGTTAAGCAGTGCATTTTCAGTGTGGTTTCAGCAACATCAGTATCCACTGAGAGTTTGTTAGGATAAAAACTTTTGGACCTGCTCTAGAATTAATGAACTCCATATTGCAAGGCTATTGATGTTAAACCAGAGTAGTCTACTACTGACTACTTTGAGGACTGTTGCCCTAAGGAGGTAAGGCCATTTGTATCACCATCATCATTTGATTTCTTTGGGGGGGGGGGGCGAGTTTGAGACAGGGTTTCTCTGTGTAGCCCTGGCTGTCGTGGAACTCACTCTGTACACCAGGCTGGCCTCAAACTCAGAGATTCACTTCCCTCTGACTCCCGAGTGCTGGGATTAAAGGCATGCGCCACCACCACTGCTAGGCCATTTGATTTTTTTAAATGTTTTTGTTATCGTATATTGTACATACTTAATTTCATTATATTTTTATATATGCATATAATGTATTTTGATCGTAGTCATCTCTCCCCAAAACTCTCTCTTGTTCCCCTTCCGCTGATTCTCTCCTCTTGCCATCTAGTCTTCTTCCTCCTTTTTCATGCCTTAATAAAACCATCTTTTTGATGACCAATTGGGATTTTGATGGGGATTGCATTGAATCTGTAGATCGCTTTTGGCAAGATGGCCATTTTAACTATATTAATCCTGCCGATCCATGAGCATGGCAGATTTTTCCATTTTCTGAGGTCTTCTTCGATTTCCTTCTTCAGAGACCTGAAGTTCTTGTCATATAGATCTTTCACTTGTTTGGTTAGAGTCACACCAAGATACTTTATATTGTTTGTGGCTATTTTGAAGGGTGTCGTTTCCCTAACTTCTTTCTCAGCCTGCTTATCCTTTGAATATAGGAAGGCAACTGATTTGCTTGAGTTGATTTTATAACTAGCCACTTTGCTGAAGTTGTTTATCAGCTGTAGGAGTTCTTTGGTGGAGGTTTTTGGGTCACTTAAGTAGACTATCATGTCATCTGCAAATAGTGATAATTTGACTTCTTCCTTTCTAATTTGTATCCCCTTGACCTCCTTATGTTGTCTAGTTGCGCATTTCACAGTAGTCATTGCTAAATGCTTTGTGCATGTCTGTGTTGGTTTAAACCTGGATCTGACCCACGGCTAGACAGGCCTTGGAAGAGAGATAGGTGCTCTTTAAGAGGCTTCATCATTCCATGCTGGCTGAAGGGATCTGGAGAAGAGAGGCCATAGCAGGCAATAGCAGGTAACGTAGGAGGAGCAACATCCCATTTTGAAAGGCAATGAGAGCCATGAAAGGTGTTTTTTGTTTGTTTGTTTGTTTGTTTAGTTTTGTTGTTTTCTGTTGGTGATCAAATCTAGTATGCTAGTCATATACTCTACTCACATACTCTGCCACTAACTCCCAGTACCATGGACATCGTTAAGCAAGGAAGCAAGGATGTGGGAGCCAAGGTCACTGGTACCAGGTGTATGAACAGATGCATCAGGAAACATTGGGCTGCTGGGGAGAAGTATCCAGGGATTCAAGTGTTACCCCTGGGGCACTGCTAGGAACACCTGCCTGAAACGGGGATGGAGGATGCTCTGTGGCTTTAAGAGTCATTTCTCCTGTAACCCATGCTTAGTGGAGGCCAGGGCTGAGTAGGGATGGTCACTGGAGTCCTGGCTACTAGATCTGCTGTACCATGCACTAGACAGGTAGCAGTTCCTGAAAGCTCTGGATGTTTTGATATATGCTGTACAGGCCATGCCTTTCTCTATTTCTTGTTCAACACCTGGAACAGGTGTGCTTAGGTGCCTCAGCTGGGGGCTGAGCCACCCTAGGGCATTGTCCCTCCCTAGAGATTCAATCAAACAAGTGGTATGCATTTTCTGTGCTCAGTTCCAACAGCTACCAAGAGGGATGGAAATTGAGATCCTCCAGACCCTCGAGTGTTAAAGCGACAGGTGTGTGCCATTAGGCCTTTTGAGAAAATAAGGATTATTACAAAATAGCTTTTTAGTTGACACATTTGGGTCACTTTGATAAAAAATTCCATTTTACCCTCCTCACATTTTTACTTATTTACCTTATTTTAATTTATTTATTTTTGAGACAGTCTTGCTATGTAGCTCTGTCTGGTTAGAATTTAAGGTACTCTTGTCCCCCCCTCCCAGATGCTAGGATTAAATTTCCTCTATTTAAAGGAAACACTGTAAGTCAGAAATAAGAATCTAGCAAACATGGGCGTTACCTGTTAGCATTCTCTGGGAGAGATCAGAGTCTTATCTGCTTTTCTTTTTGAAAATAACATGCAGACAGCTAGCTACAAAGCTGGAGACTGAATACCATAATTATGATTTCAGTAACACAAAAAGTGACAAGATGGATAGAGAAGGTGCCTGTCGCTTACAGTTAAAAAATGCATCAGCCAGGAGTTATGGCAGAGGTAGGCAGATATTGCATACAAGTCTGGGCTGGCCCAGAACTGGAACATAGTGAGTTCTAGGCTAGCCAAGGCTACAAAGTGTAACCTCTTTTTTTTCTTTTGTTGCATGCTTCCTATCATGGAGCTATATATGTAGCTATATGTAGCCCTGACAAATGATTTTATGTGGAAATGTGTATGCTGTCTTAAGGGATTCTAGAAGAATATGGGCAGAAGAGACCTGTGTGTTTAGCAGACAGAAAAGTAATTTAGTGAGTCTGCTTGAGGGAAACCTTGGTTATTAAAGCCACTGCATTCAACTGTCAGTACTTTGAGGACCCAATTCCACTACTAATGCTCTAAGCTAATTTGTTATGGTAATTTACACAGCCCAGTGTGAATATTAATCACCATGGAATAGTCATTCATCCGATGAACCACCTAATTTTGCAAAGATCAGTAACTACTTTATTATATATGACCATTGCCAAATTACTTGCACTTTGGAATGAAAGCTCATTATTTTATGACCAAATTCGTTTTCCTCGGTGTTTTGTTCTTAGGAATTTCCTTTTTACTTTTTCATTTTGAGACAGGGTCTCATTTAGCTCAAGTTAGCCTCAAACTTGCTTATGTAACTGAGGATGAACTGATCCTCCTGCTTTCATTTCCCAATTCTTAGGGTTGCAGCATGTGCGATCATGCCTAGTTTATGTGAATCTGGAGATTAAGTCCATGCCAGGCAAGTACCCTACCAACTGAGCTATCCCTCTCTACCAACCTCTCTATCCCTAAAAGGTAGCATTTGAATTTCTACCACAAGAAATAAAGTTCTTACATATGTTATTTGTTTTACTTTCTAATAGTGTAAACTTGAGCCATGAAAACCTAATTAGTTTGTAGCAGTTACTTTTTGTAGGGTCAGGCTAGCTCTATATAGTGATTTTATAATTATGTTTCAGATATATATAAGTGGAGAAAAAAAACAAGGTTTTATATTTTTTTATTGTTAGACTCGAACTGAAGTCTTGTACTTATCAGCCAAAGAACTCTACCATTGATCCTCATCACTTGTTCCAACATTAAGGTTTTTTAATTTTTATTTTTTGAAAGTCCCATGCTGGCTTTGACAAACTCACTATCCTCCTGCCTAGTGCTGGAATTAAGAGGTCAGTCTTGATCCCTAGGTGCAATATTTAGGTTTTTAGGGGAATGAAGTTTGCATACATTCTAAGTTTTCCCTCATCTTTTAAGTTTAAACAACAATATAAAAAAGTAAAATTGCAGCAAGAGCAGAGAGCGTGTATAAACCTAGATAGAAATCTTCCATAAATTTTCCTCCTTTCTTTTCCATTTTATTCTTCTTTTCTTCCCTTTCTTCCCTTTCTTTCCCTGCCTCTTCTTTCAACCTCCACCATCCATTCTAAGAAATCATTTACTTGGATAAAGGTAATTTCATGAAACCTCTTAGCTAGTTCCTAGATCTTCCCTTAAGGAACGTGGAGGAAGGCAGGGAAGCAGTCTGGGTATTGGAATGTGGCTGCGGGAATCAGCAGTTCTGCTGTGCTTCTATGATCCCAGCACATAAGAATCTGCCCTTTTGAACTGTGCAGGGTCTTGGTTGGGCTGGGCTGGGCTGGGCTGAGCCTGGCAGTGTGTCTGTTTTCTCCTATTAGGGGTGTTCAGTTACTGCTCAATACATGGAAAATAGTGAGAAAAGCTCCAAGATAAATGCTCTCCAAAGTCTCCTGTGGAGTGGTACTGAGCAATCTGCTTCTAGGACCCCAGTCTTTCCTATATTCTCAGGACTGAAGAAGTGAATGAATGAACGAGTGTGCTTGGGAGGGGTGTGAAGGGTGTTTTTAGGGAAGGAGGAGGACAGTTTCACCTTTTTGAATGAAGTTATCTCATGTTCACATACAAATAATGTAAAGGAAGCAAAGGTTTTTCCTAAGTGAAAGTTCACTATGATTGTAAGAAATTTGGATAAGTTTCCCTAATTATCAGGCTGCAGAGGTTGTGGGGTAATTTGTGCTTGGAATGGCTTTTAAGGTATCCATCTAGAAAATTTAAAAGCAGAGCCAGGGAGATGGCTCTACTGGTAAAAACACAAGATTGAGTGCGATCCATGGTAGGAGAGAAGTAACTCCTGCAAAATGTCCCATGACTTCTAAACATGTAGCTTAGTATGCACTTGCACTTTGAATGTCATACACACAAAAATAAGTGTAATGCCCTCACCTTTTGTAATGTCACATTTAAATGAGTGACTCTGGAATAAAGTGAAAAGACTCATGAAGTTGTGTATCATTTCTGGGGCTGGAGCCCTAGCTGTATAGATACGCAAGCTTTCTACTGTTGTTCTACCCCTATCCCTGTGAGACTGTATTTAATATCAGCTTCCTTGCTAGGGTTTCCTTACTGTTCTGTAACTCCTATTAGAGGCCCCTGTTCACTGTGTTGTTACTTCTGCCTTGTGTTGTTATTTCTGCCTCGAGAGAAGGGGGATGGAGTGGAAGGGGAAGGAGGGAGGGAGGGATGCTAATCATCCTATGACAGGGTGAAATTTTAGTTGCAGCAAAAAACTGTTTTGGTTCTCATAGCTTTGTGAAAATCTTGCTGGGTTTTGTCTTCATAAGTTCTACCGGGGATGAGAAAATTAATGAGTGGGCGTTTAAGAGACAGCTACATTGTAACTTCTCCCCTGCTTCCTGTGTTTACCTCTAACACTGATAAAAAGGCAACCCTGTATAGTTTATCTGCCAGGAACTTGAGTGTCAAAGACAATGTGCCTCCCTTAGGAAAAGGGTATTTCCTAGCTTTTTTTTTTTTAAATTGGACATTCTTTGTTTAAGTTGTATTTCTGGTACCATGAGAGGGTTATGTGAGCATGTTTCAGCAAGGCAGATAAGTTCAGAATGGCTTCCCTTTCAGTCAGCACTCATTGACTGTTTTAGTCACTTGAAATTTTTTTTTTATTTGTATGCTTGCTCACATGTACACACTAGGTAGGGACCGTAGAGGTAAAAAGACAGCCACAAATCCTAGTTCCTGCCTTCTACTCTGGGTAGTAAGCACACTGGAATTACAGACACTTGCTTCTGCATTTGACTTTACATAGGTTCTAGGGTTCTGAATTCCAGTCTTCCCGGTTGCATGTAGCTATGTAAGCCATCTCTTAGCCTTTCTTGGTCTCAAGCCTATAGCATGATTTGGAGGTGGTGGGACCCTTAAGAAGTGGGCCCTCATTAGAAAGAAGGATAGATCATCAAGGACATATTCTTGAAGGGGATAGTGGGACTCCAGTCACTTGTCTCTGTTTGCTTCCTAACAGCCTTGATGTAAGGAGCTTGCTTTGGCATGGACATTGTCATCATGTGGGTACTTGGACCCAAACATGGATCCTATGAAAGAACTGTATAGTGCTGAGCCATCTCTCCAGCCCTGAGTAGCCTTAATTCTTGATGGAGGCTAACAGCTAAACAAACTCTAAGCATTCCTTGCAAAAAATAATAAATTATGTCCCCCTGGCTATCGGCCCATTCTGGGGGCCAGAATATGATTTCTATGCCAAGAGACCATGTTCTCTGTGTGCCTAGCATAGTGGTGGATTGAAACTTTGTCTGGATTCTAATGACTAAGAGGTAACAGGAAAGGAAAAGAACATTCTCTGCTGTGACTGAAACTGGTGGGTCTTAAAACAGTTTCAAAGAAACAGGTCAAAGGAGAGAACGGCAGGTCTGGAAGTGAAAGGTGCTGCTGGACTGAGAGGCCAAGGGCCAGTGAGTCTGCATTCCCCTCAATGCCTTGCGGCATTGAGGCAGGCTCTAGGAGAACAACCGGACACGCCGAGGCTCAGGCCCCAACAAAGACTTCCCTAGTCTCAAACTAGGGGTTAAAAACTCAGCTTGCATACTAGTGAACTCTAGGTTAGACTTTGGGAATCTCAACTTTAATGAGCTCTGTTCCTTATAGCTAGATGATGTTGGAAACTTACATCCCCCGATTCTCTAAAGTTTATAGCATTTCCCAAAATAACACCACCAGTTAAGAACCAAGGGTTTAATACATAAACCTATAGGAAATAGTTCATATTCAAAGCTCAACAACATTCACTCCCTATGAGTGTGTATATAAGCATATGTATATATGTACATTTTTGGAATTAAAGACAAAGTCTTACTATGTTGCCTAAGAGCTCAAATGGCCCTGTTGCCTCAGCCTTTCAAAAAGCTAGTACTACAGACACAGGCTGGCTTGCCTGGCTTCTCATTTTATATTTTACTATCACTGGAACTTGGTGGTTTAAACAAAGTCTTATGTATTTATTTCAGTCTGTCAGCCAATCATGTATCAATTCACCTACACATACAGTTTTAGAAATGGCAGTGCAATGGCCATTTCTATTTTGAACAGTTAAAAACAAAACCATAGCCAGGTATGGCATAAAGATGATTATAGAATTAAATATGAGGTAGAAATCAACACAACTTTTTATGTTGATTAACCTTAAAAATCTTTCAGCATAGTTAAAAGTCTTCCAGTCTCTATGTTTATATCCAGTTCAATGAAGAACCTTCTCTTGTACTTTTGGCTCCATCTCTTTCCTTGGTACTAGACAGGCATTGTTGCCTCTCCTGTTGGCCTGTTTTCCTGTAATTTCCTGTTATACTGTGCTCATTCTCTGCCTGACTGGGGTAGCTGCCTACAGAGTGCTACATGCTTTACTTGAATCACATGTGATAGCTAGACTATCTCTAAAATCTGTTGTATCCTTTCCTGTTTGCACCTAGGGTTATCCATGAGGCAGGTGGCAGCACCCACTTTCAGGGGAATAGAGGTAGAGAATTGCAGGTTTTCTTCTCATAGAGAGCTGTGTTTGAAGATGCTGGATTGGAAGTTACTCAGAGAGGAATAAGGGAAAGGACAAGGAGGAGATAAGGGAATAGAAAACAGGAACCATCCAGGAGGATGGAGAGACTAGGCAGAGGAGGGTCCAAGTGCAGAGGAAAGTAGAATGAGTAGTATAGCTCCACAGTGCCAAGACACAAAAACTACTGGAGTCCCTTCTGAGGGAAGGTGAATAGCCTAGTGTCCCGGCTCCCTTGTGCCCATTTCTACAAATGCCTCATGTTGCAGCAAGTTTCCTTTGCGCCTTTGGGGGAGTTCAAGAAGGAATGGGGCCAGGGCTGTGAGAGTTTTGAGATTGGAGACTAAATAGAAAGAGTTTTAAATGTCTAAAAGCCATCAGCACACAATTTGAGCATTAAATTTCTTAGAAGTATGCAAAGCACATCCTGGGACTTTCCTTGTTAGAGAGCTGTTCTGGAGAAAGGGAGAGGAGCTGTTATCAAGCAGCACTGTCTGTGCCTGGTGCTGTCTGATTCCCTTTGCACCGACTGGATTTGTTCTGAAACTCCACCCAGCACCTGCTGTGGGCAGCTTCCTCCATTGGGAGGTGGGTGCTGGTGTTTCTAGCTCAGTCAGGGTCATGCCTTAATCCCCACAGAGGCCAGCAGATTTTTCAGAGGATGATTATGTCCTTATGGAGAGGAGGTTTTATTATGTTAACTTGACAGACTGCTCTGTGAAGGGGAAAAATACAGCTGACAGTGTTTACTGTAAATACAGCGTTGTATTTTCATTTCCTAACTGAGTGTCAGGAATTTGGGCACACAAATTCTGTACTTTGTGATTGTTTCTAAAGACTAGAAGTCCAGAGGAGAAAGGGTATGTGATACAATGCTAGTCATGGGTTCGTGTTGCCCTTCTTCTAGCAGTCACAATGTTTTGAGCTTACTGTTCTAAGGGAAAGAGATCCGCAGCAACTTCATTCACTTTGTCCCCTTGAGACCATATTAGGAGGGCAGAGTATAGTTGAGAAAAAGCATTACTAAATTTTAGCTTACTAAATTTTAGCAAATTGTTGTTAATAATCTTGAGTTGGTATAGTCTCAAAGACTATGCCTAGTATAGCATAGTCCTATACTAGAATTTTGATTTTAGAAACCAGATCTCTGGACGGTCCCCAGACATGCCCAAGGGACTGGAAGAACAAGTCCACATTGTTCACCACCACCACCACCACCACCACCACCACCACCACCACCATTCTGAAGGGTGGTTTCTGTTTGGAGGATAAACAGTATTCAGAGTTTAGCTGGTAAGAACTGGAGTTCTCCATTGTCTCAGGTGTGAGGAGAACCTTGCTATGGGGCCCAGTCTGGAAGCCTTGTTGCAGGGGTGGGCGTGGGTGAACATTCACCATAGCTAGTACAATTTATGGAGGAATTTGTCCTTGACCTGTGGCAGCCTGTTGATTTGAGGGACTGGAAAGGGCAGCCTGTAGCACAAATGATGCCCGAAGCCCCTTCAAGACTGAAGGCTCAAGGCACCATGCTTTGTGGCATAGTTCCTGAGTTTCTTCATCCAAGCACCTGTTTTCCAAGGGCAAGTGACTGCAAGTAAAAGAGGAACTATATTCTAGCCGGTCTCCTCTTTAAACCAGGGATAAAAGTTCTTCTGCAGCACTGTTTCCATAGTCCATTGGTTCTCAACCCTCCTAACGCTGCAGCCCTTTAATACAGTTCCTCATGCTCTGATAACTCCCAACCATAACTGAAGTTTTGCTACTGTTGTAAATCATAATGAAATAATTTTGGAGACTGAAGTTTGCCCAAGAGACCATGGCCACAGGTAAGAACTGCCACCATAGTCTGTGTCGTTTTGGAATCTGTCTTCCCTTTGTAGGCTCAGGTGGCATTTCTTTCTTCCCTCACCCCTTTGAGACAGGGTCTCTCTTCAGTCTGTCTCAGCCTAGATCCCAGATACTGAAACCTGTTCAGTGCCTTTTCTTCCTTCCAGAATTGTGGGGACTTGTAAGTTTTACAATATTAAGTTCTTCTGTTCTTTGTTTGTGTGCATGTATAACTAGTACTTGAACCCAACCTAAGCCCTAAGATAGATCCTTAGTCTTCTTTTTGATTTTTGACACAGAATGTCACTAAAGATGCCTACCTAGGCTGGCTCTAAACTCACTCTGTAGATCAGGCCCACAAGTTTACTAGTTTTAAGTTTAGTGACTTAGTAAATTCAGAGTTTGTACATCTATCATAATACAATTTCAGGACATTTTCATTCCACTCCCCAAACTGGTGCTTTATACTTGTAAAGCACTCAGTTTTTCTCCTGCCTTAGCGCCAGACAGCACAGAGTCTGCTCTTCCACCCTGCTTTGGCCTGCTGTGGACATTTCCTGTAAGTAGAATCATATAACATTGACTTTTTGTGTCCAGCTTTTATGTAGCACTGCAGTCAAGGTTCATGCATATTGCAGAAGGCCTGGCAGTTCATTTCCGCCTGGTGCTGAGTATGTATCTCTGGTGTGGATAGACCACCATTTGGGTGGTCTCCATCAGCTGATGGACATTTTCTTTGCTTCACTGAACTCTGAATTATCTGCTCCTGTGAGTAGTTTTCCAGCCCCCATGGGTACACTCCTGGGAGGTGGCCCAGGCTCTGGGAGGGAGTAAGCTCTGTAGCTTGTGGGAGTCAGGTCATGAAAGTCTTTTGAATATAAACTTTATCCCTTATGATCAGGGATGGCTTTTTTCTTTATATATATATTCTAGGATGGTTGGTGAAATTTAATAAAACAAATATTTGAAAAATGTGTTTCATGTTGCCTCTCTCTGACCTCAGGAAGTAGCTCTCAATTTTTGTCATATGGAGAAAAATTTGTAACATCATTAATCTGACAATGGAATGGATAAAGCCTTCTGCCTATTCTGAGTTTTTCTTAGGAGATAAAACACATTGTACGTCTTGCCTGTTCTGCCCTTCTGATGCTGTAGAATGTAGAAGATGCTTAGACAGATAGGCCTTGCTTCAACAGCAGCAGCAGTTTTACTGTAGTGTAGTAGTGGCCTGTGCTATGAAGCTGACCTCAGTTTTGTATAGTTCTCTTTGATAAAGTAGAGACACCAGTAGGTACACATGTTAGACCTGGTCACGTGCCCTGTGCTTTATCTGCTTTCTCTAGTAGGATGCTGTGTGGTATCCCTGTGCACAAACAAGTTCCTCTCAGCTGCCTGAACACCTCATTATTTTGTCCCAACCCTGAGCTCAGAGCCTGAATAATGAACAGCAGCTCTCCCAAGACATTTCATGAGCCAGTCAGGACACCTTCAATGGGACATTGCAATTGTTTCTCTCAGCCTTAGGTAGTGGATGCCCTTGTATTAGGCCTTTTCTCATAGCAGGGCTCTGTTAAATGAGCAGAGAAGCTGGGATCGGGTGATCTCAAACATTATTGTAGGGAAGTGGAGCATTGACTATACTCAGGGTTTAAATGTAGGCAGCTGGTCAGAGTTGGATTAGTGTTGACATCCAAGAAAGTTGCAAATGGCATAGAAAAGGCTTGTTCTATGTGTTGCTTATTAGCATGCTTTAATTGCAGTGAGCCTTGGGGTGGACAAACCTTTGATACATAGATAAATCAGAACAACTAAGGGAGGACTTGAGATATCATCTGTAGGAAAGAATCTATGTAGGGAATGACTATACTTAACATTTGTTTTCCTTGAGGAATGTTTTGGGTGTGTGGGGGGGTGGCTCAATATGTCAACCAGGCTTTTGGGTTTGATCCTTTCAAGCTTGGGTTAGAGTATACACACCACTGTTCTTCAAGCTTCCATAGGAAGTCCAGTGCAGACTTGTCCACTCCAGCAAGGTGCATGAAAAAAAAAGACAATTTTTTTTTTAAATGTTCAAGACAGGACTTCTCTGAGTCACAGCACTGGCTGTCCTGGAATTCTCTTTGTAGATCAGGCTGGCTTTGATCTCTGAGATCTGTCTGCCTCTGCCTCCTGCCTACTGGGATTAAAGGTATATACCCCCATGCCTAGCAAAAGACAGAAATTTTAAAGAACAGAATTTTGAAATCACTGCTCCATTTTCCTCAGTTGTGTTAGAAAAAAACATTTCATTTTTGAGTTCAAGAAGGCTACCTGATTCTTTGTAACAGCATCACAAAGTCATAAGTAAGAAATCACCCACTAAAAAACAGCTCCTAGCTCCATTGGTGATATATACTCGTTATCCCATCACTCTGGAGGTAGAATAAGGGTGATAATGAATTCAAGGCCAGCCTGGGTGACATAGTGATTCCAAGCATCCGTGGGTTACAAAGTGAGAGCCTGTCTCAACACAGACAGGCAGAAAGACAGTCACACACATGACTCACCTTATAGCTTATGATCTGCTAAGACTTCACTTTTAGTCTAATGAGAAGAAATCAGAAACCAAATGAAAACCAGATGCATGAAAAGAGCCTCATCTTTTTCCTGACTGAAATTTCACCAGGAGCCTTTTTGTGTAGAGATACACATCACAGAGCAATATTGAGTTACACTGAGTATTAATTATTTCTGTCATTTCCTAATTGGTGTCTAAGACAGCAACAGCTGATGTGTGTGTCCTATAAGCACATCTGAATAGGTGATGCAGTGGCTTGGAGGGATGGAAACAGTTTCCTATGTGTTTCTTCCATGGGTTTGGGTAAAATGTATGCTAGGAATTGGTCATTTTCTTGTCATTCACATTTCCTAACCAGATGTGGAATCTAACCAGAAAGAAAATTTTGTTTGTTCATCTGGCTTATGTGAAGGGCACAGAGCTTATCCCCCCATTCCCACGAGACTGCTGGAATTGTGTTCCTTCTGCATGATCACTCATCCCCAACACAAATGTATGTCCTGCCATGATAGGTTAGTGTACATTTTTCAGAATGTATAAAATATGTTTTTTTGTGTGTGTGTTAGAGACAGTCTCACTAAACAAGGGGGCCTCAAACTTACTATGTAGTTCAAGCTGGCATTGAACTCTCTGTCCTACTACCTCAGCCCGTGCTGGGGTTACAGGCCTTCTGTACCACCACATTCTACTTGGAGTTTTATGCGAATGTAATCCTATAGCAGCTCTTCTTTCTTGCTGGCTCTCTTCACTCAGTTATTACTTAGACGCTTATCCTTGTTGCTGGATCTTGGAAATTTTCTTTTTTAAACATTAGATTTTTAAAAGAGTTTATTATTTTAAATTACACGTGTGTGTGTGTGTGTGTCTGTCTGTCTGTCTACATATGGGTATGTGAATATGTTCACAGGTGCCCAAGTGGCTGGAGGCATTCTATACCCTGGATCTGGAGTTATAGGAGTTTGTAAGCTGCCTGATGTTGGTGACTAGGGCCCCCTGGAAGAGCAGAAAGTGCTATTAACCACTGAGCTATCTCTCGAGCACCTAGAAGTTAATTTTAAAGAGACGGTTGAAGGGCAATCTAAGAGGATTATCAAAGAAAACTCCCTAGGTTTGTACAGATTATTCCCTTGTTGAGGCAAAAATGATGCTTCTTTTTTTTATTTTTTTATTTTAGATGCTAAAGATTAAACCTACAGCCCTATGCAGGGTAGGCAAGTAATGTGTCACTGAGCTGTGACTCCAGCTATTTACCACTCTAGTTAGTGGCATGAACTTGGGAGAGTGGGGCCTAAATGTAATAGCCAACTTTATTCAGAGCATCAGATAATTTGTACTCTGAGGGTTAAGAACAGTCACCTGAGTAAGGTATACAATCACAAGGCCAAGCTGCATGTAGCAAAACATATGACGAACAACAACTGAAGTAACTTAACTACTATCCACGACACCTGGGAGGGGCCCAAAAACACATTCCAAGAACAGTTCCCTGTTTTTGAAGAAACAGAAGTCACAGGACTCTTGTCTTGTGTTTTTGGAGCTTTCTCACAAGCACGCAGAATTCCCCTCACATGACTCCATTGTTGAACCCAGTTTCAATACTCAGTCTTGCTTTTCCCAGCCTTTCTTTTATTTATTTATTTTGACTCCTGCATTCATTTGAAATGTCATGGAACACTGACTGTAACTTTGACTTCATTTTCCAAGGTCACATAAGATTTATAATCTATCTGGTTGGAGACAAGGTCTTCTGTAGTATATCACCCACAGGACAAGAGCATTTTGGAGCCATTAAATGGTGTAGAGTTAGGATATATATCTCAGTGGTAGAGTGCTTGTCTATTATAGCAAAAGTCCTGGGTTCCATCCCAACACTACCAAAGGGAAAAAGATACTTTTAACAAAGAGGTGTAACTTAGAGAATACAGGACTGCATAATTCTTTCCAGAAGACATCCTTTCTTCCATCCAGATATTAACCAGACCAGACCCTGCTTAGCTTCTTAGATTGAGTTCTATCAGAGTGATGGCCTAGACAATAATGAAGCATTGTAGGAAGACCCTTTTTTATATTACTGTTTTTTAAAAGTTGAAAGAATGTCTTTATATGTGCTAAGAGCAAGACGCTTTATTGTAAGAAAACATTAATCATTGAACTAAAAAATAGAGTGGATTCTTATTTCTAATTCCCATGAAGGTATGACAGAAAATACAGCTTTTACCTCAAGAGTTAGATCGCTTGCTGCTACTTTCATTCTTGCTAACTGAAAATAGACTTGGAAGACTGGAGAATTGGATCAGAAATTAAGAGCACTTAGCTGATCTTGCAGAGTTCCCAGGTTTGATTCCTGGTACCCACATGGTGGCTCACAATTATCCTCAGCTACAGTTACAGGGTAACTCTCTTGACCTCCTTGTGCACCAGGCATGAACATGGTATTCATACATACACATAGGTGAAACACTCAATACACATAATATAAATAAATCTAAAAATATAAAAAATAAACAATCTAGGAGTTCAGAGTTCTATGAAATCTTCAGGATGCTGTTGTTGTAAGGAGCTTATGGTAGAACAGTTGCTTATTGAATGTAAAAAAACTACATGTATTACAGGAAGGAGAAGGAAGAATTGAGATAGTCACGTTCCTTCATGACTCAGGCTGTTCTGGAGCTCAGTGTGTGTAGCCTGGGTTAGTTTTTTTGTTTTGTTTTGGTTTGGTTTGGGATTTTTTTTTTTGAGACAGTGTTTCTCTGTATATCCCTGGCTGTCCTGGAACTCACTCTGTAGACCAGGCTGGCCTCGAACTCAGAAATCCGCCTGCCTCTGCCTCCCAAGTGCTGGGATTAAAGGCGTGTGCCACCACAGCCCGGTTCCAGGTTAGTTTCTTTAACTTAGGATTTTTCTGCTTCAAGCCTCCTGAGTCCTAGAGGAATACAGATATGTGCTTCCATGCTGGACTTAGATTTTTTTCCTTCTCCTTGTTAAGAAAATATCTGATGGCTTAGTTGGAAAAGGCACTTGCTTGCTGACAAATTAAGTTCAGCCCCCAGGACGCAAATGATGAACAGAACTGATTTCCTGAATTTTGTCTTCTGAAATTCACATCCATGCTGTGGCATGCATTGTGCTCTCTCCTTAAATAAATATAATTTTATTTTTAAATAAAATTTAAATAATAAATTATATCCTTCATGACCATGAAAAATAATACATAATGGATTTTCATAATATATACAATTTATGTTATTATATATCTCCTTCCTTTTTGTGGTATTGTTGCGCAGAACCCAGAGAGTGTGCATGTATACTAATAATAAGTTATACCCTAATCTATTCCCTTTGCTGTGATTTATTAACCGTGTACATTTGGGTCATGTTATAAATTTGCTGCTGCTGTTGTTTGTTTGCCTTTTTTAAAGTCAGAATCTTACTATATAGCTTAGGCTGGTCTGTGACTCAGTGTCTTCCTGCCTCGGCTTCTTGAGTACTGCATTATAAGCACTCTTATAATTATAGGCATTAACTGCCATGCTTGACTCTACAGTACTTTGATGTTCAAGGTTCATTGTGTAATTTAACAGTTATGTAATAAACATAGTTAATCATGACTTTTTTCAATTATGACTTGGATATGCTTCTTTTTATTCATTTTTATTACATTTATTGTGTGTATGTGTGAGAGAGATAGGGAGACAGAGAGGCAGGCAGATGAACACACATCTTTCAGGAGCTGGTTCTGTCCTTCTACTTTGTGGGTACTGAGGCTTCTAGTCAGCTTCTCAGACTTGGAGGCAAGTGCCATGTCCTGCTGAACCATCTTACCAGCTTTCTTTTTGATCTCTAAAACATCATAAATTTACAGCTTATGTAATTTTTGTTTGTCCTGCTTTGTGATTAAAGTGAATTATTTGGTTTTTTTTCCTGTGCTGAGGAAGGAACATAGGACCTTTGTACATGGCAGACTAGAAGCTATGGTCCATTAAGCCACACACAAAGCCCATATGTGTTTTATTTGAAGGAATCCCTGAAGACTCGTGGGATTCATGGAAATTTCTTTGAAATACAGTTGCATTTTCTCCTCATCACCCTCAGCAATCTCTATTCTGCCTGTCCTCCTGGCTTTGAGGTAATTTCTGCTGCAGAATATACAGTGGGCCAATTCTTTTTTTGTTTTTTTTTTTTCTTTGTTTGTTTGTTTGTTTGTTTGGGCTTTTTTTTTTTTTTTTTTTTTTTTTGGTTTTTTTGAGACAGGGTTTCTCTGTGTAGCCCTGGCTGTCCTGGATCTCACTCTGTAATCCAGAAATCCACCTACCTCTGCCTCCCAAGTGCTGGGATTAAAGGCATGCGCCACCACTGCCTGGACAGTGGACCATTTCTAAGGCTGAGTTTAGAACATGGTACCTTGTCACATACGCCAAGAAGCCCTGAACCTTCTCTTCCTTGTTCTTGAGTCTGTAGCCAGCATCTTTGGTAATAAGTAAATGTCTGTAACTTTCAAAAGGTTTCCCACTCTTCCTCTACCAAAAGGAAAGGTTGGGAGAGCCAGGGAGGTTTTAGGTTGTAATTAGTTACTTGGTTTCCACAAGAAAGCTAGCAACCAGGGCTTAAGAATGCTGTGTTGCATTCCTTAAAGAGGGTGAGGCAGGAGTGGGATGCTCTGAACATTTTCCAGCTCTGACTGCCCTTCCTACCCTTCCCTTCTTGCTGTTTCCTGATCTGCCTGGCCTATCCTAGAAAGGGAAGGGGCAGGAAAAAAAGAAAAAACTGTAATTTGCTTCCAAAACCCCTAGGGTCTCTTCTGTATCCTTTCTTTCTATCTTTTTTCTTTTATTTCTTTCTTTTTTCAAATAATCTTAGTGTTTATTGAATGTATTTGTAATATAAACATTGCAAAGTGGTAAAGGGAGATGTAAAGATGGGTGGGGGTGGGACACTGTGGAAGAACAGGCATGGAAACAGCTACTAGTACCATGCTGTGCAACTTGGGACAGAATATATGGGACAAGATCATATATGTCACAAGATCAATTCTTTCTGTTACATACCAGATGAACACCTCTCTTGTTGTGTTCTTCTTCAATCCAGGGATAATGTAAAATATTCAGATTATTATTTTTATTTTCCACAGCTTGCAGTAATGTCTGTGATTCCTCAGAAAATGCAGACTTGTCCAGTCCAAGCATCTTCAGGTTACATCTTTTGTGATTCAAAGCCTCACAGAGAACCTCCAGCCCAGAGTGACCCAAGGTTTTCCAGTCCAGATTTAAGCTCTTCAGTGTTTTGCAGGTGGTGAGAGCCAAGGCCAGGTCCTTACAATAGTCACTGGTGAACTCACACTGGTCTAACCCAAGACACCGCAATTTACAGTTGGGATGGATGACACAGAGCTTCACATAACTGTTTGGCGCCAATGTCTTGTATATTATTGTTGCCCAGTTACAGGGTCTTTAGATTTCTTTTGCAAGTAAGGACAGCAGAGATCTCCTCATAGCATTCCAAAGTTAAAAAGCAACCCGACAACCATAACTCTTTGAGGGTGCAGTTTGGATCTTTCAAAGCTTTACACAGAAGGTTCACTCCAGCATCTTCCAGGAAATTGACCCCAGATCAAGCAGGGGAGAGGTGTTTGTTGCTCAAAAAGGCTTCATAGAGATGGCCACAGCAATGAAAGTGAGACAGCAGTAAGACAACATCCTTTCCTAACAAAGTTCTACCCACCAGGAAGGAAGGTTGTAGCTGCTAGCCCTAGACAGGAGCATACCATTGCTGGTCCTCTGGGGCTGGGATTTCTATGGCTGAGGCAAACATAATACAGAGTTGAGTTCTAAGTCCCCACCGATTTCCACACTGTTGTTACTAAATTGCTATTGTATGTGTATGTAGCAGTTAACCAGTGTGGATACATTGTTTGCCCATGATTTAATTTACTTTCCTTATTGTTTCCATTTTCTTTATTCTTTTGTTTTTTAAAGGACATTTTAATAAAACTTTAAGTTATGTATACATGTCTATGCATGTGAGTGTGAATACTTGGAGACTATGTATTGGATCCCCTGGAGCTGGAGTTGTACCAAGGATATCAGTGTACCAAGGATATGGCGTTGGCAGTTGTACCAAGGATATCAGTGCTTCTAGTCAAATTCAGGTCTTCGAGAGTATACTCCTAATGATAAATTCTTTGTACCCTTCTATTTCTACTTGTTTTTCTTCTTTGAGATGGCATTTTAAAAAAAGATTTATTTATTCATTTATTTATTATAGGTAAGTACACTATAGCTGTCCTCAGATACTCCAGAAGAGGATATCAGGTCTTGTTACAGATGGTTGTGAGCCACCATGTGGTTGCTGGGATTTATTTGAACTCAAGACCTTCGGAAGAGCTGTCAGTGCTCTCTTGCTTTGTAGTTCTCAAACTTTTGAACTTTATGCTTCAGCCTCCTCAGTGAGCCACCACACTCACCACTCCTTCCCTCCCTACCTTCTTCCCTTCCCTTTCTTCTCTCTCTCTTCCCTATATCCCTCTCCTCCCCTCTCTCTACTTATGCTGGGAAAGGAACCTAGGATTCTGCCCATGCTAGTCAAGTAGTCAAGTGCTCTATCCCTGAATTATATTCCTAACACTTCCAACTGTGTTCTCTCTCTCTCTCTCTCTCTCTCTCTCTCTCCTCTCTCTCTCTCTCTCTCTCTCTCCCCCCCCCCCCCCACCTCTTCCCTTATTTCTCTGCCTGCCTTTCTCCCTCCTCTCCCTTCTTGTTCTCCTTTTGTGCTATTTTTTGTCAATTTGACATGGCTCAGACTTAGACATATTTGGGAAGAGGAAACTTCAAATGGGAAAAGGTCTCCATCCAAATTGGCTGTAGGTAAGTCTGTACAGCATTTCCTTGATAAAATGATTGATGTGGACAGTCGGGGAGGGGTCATTGCTATCCTTGGACAGCTAGTTCTGAGTTGTAAGAAAAGCAGGCTGAGAAAACCATGAGGAGCCAGTAAGTAGCACTCTTCCATGCAAACCCTGTCCTCCCCAAGTTGCTTTTGGTCATGGTGTTTTATCACAGCAGTAGAAAACTAAGACGCCTCTTTTCCCCCTCTTTTCTTTTCTTTCCCCACTTCTTTCTTCAATTTCATATAGCCCAGAATAGCCTCTAGATAAATAGGTAGCCAAGGATGACCTTGAGCTTCTGATCTTCCTGCTTCTAATTCTGTTTCCCGAGCGCTGAAATTATATGCATATGCCACCACACCAGAACTGCTAGATGTTCTGCTGATTGAATCCAAGGCTTCATGCACCCTGGGCAAATACTCTACTAAGCCACATCTTCTGATCCCAAGTTTTCTTAAACTTAAGGAACTAATAAAAATTTTTATAGTACCTATATTTTGTATAATTGTTTTTTGGATGATGAAATCTCTTCAAGGGAGAAAAGTAAGTTAATTTTCTTCTGAAAGCACACTAATGATGCTGAGTTTGGACAGAGTCATAGAAAACTGTCCCAGACAGGAAGGGGTGCTAAGTAGTATATCCTGTAGATATGTACTTTGTCTTAGTCTCTATTGTTCTATGTCTTAAATATAAACATTTTAGGCTTCAAAATTGCGCCTGAAGCTCTGTAGTATAGTTGTGTGCTGTACTGCTCTTGCAGAATTTTATTTTACCAGCCAGCCTGACAATGGGGTTGACAAGGCAGTCCGTTCTCCCATAAGAACAGTTGGCCAGGTGTTTCTGTTATGAACTTGGTGGCATATTTTTTTTTTTTAAGATTTGAATTGTCAATATGCCGTGTGTCAGACATTCAGGGCTGTGGAAGTAGCCACAGAGTGTACCTGACTGAATGAGTGTGACTGTCATTAAATAAATCTTTGTTTAAAACACAGGTAGCAGACTGCCTTTGATCCCATAGGTAGTACTTTGTCTACCTTGTTCTGTTGCAGAAGCCTTTGCTCCAGTGATTATTTTCTTGTTTTTGCTTTTCTAAAAGTCTATTTCCTTTGCCCACATGGCAGTTATTTACTGGGGATACATGCACTGATTTTTAGGGAGCTAAGGATCACTAAGGAATGTTGTTGTATGACTTTTCCTGGGGAATATGTTTCTTTTTATCCAAGATAGATAGGGCAATATCAAACCAATGGTACTATTTAATTTCACCTTGGTGAACTATTAAGGTTCCTCATAAGAGCATTGGGTGACTCTCAGGTAGTTCTGTCAACCAAAAATCCCCACACCCCCAGCATAAATGATGACTCAAGTTACATCACTGCAGTTTCTTGTACAATATACAGACAGCTACACCAGCTGAAGAATGCTCCCTCCCCCAGAAATTGTTTACTGCTTATTTAATCTTGTGAAAGGTCCTGGTAAGGCTTCTAAATTTCTTGTAACTATCATGAGCTTCTTATCTCTCTGTGAGGAAATGTTTCAATCCTAAAACAGCTATACAACAATTGTTTTGGGGATATTTGCACCCATTCAGTCAACCTGATCAGTTAGTAAGACAGTTATTAATTGGGCCACCATTCTCCATAGCAGCCACCCTGATTCATACAGCTTTTGAAATGTTGTGTATTGGGGGGGGGGGGGGATCATCTTTTTTAGTTAGTCTTTCCTTTTGCCCTGTTCTTGGAAAACAGGCAGAAGGGCCTTTATTAAGAAGGATGAAGGAAGAGATGAAGAACCCAGTGTCCATACACACCAGTTCTTCACTGTATTTATGGTAGCCCTGCCAGAGTCATCCTAATTTCCTTTCTGCCTTTTCAGCTCCTCATGATTCTTATCTCATCAAATCTGCTAATGATAGGCCTTCTTGGGGTCTGGCAAGATGATTCCGTGGGTACTGGTGCTTGTACAGAGAATTGACCAGAAACTTTTGCATCAGGTATCCTGGAATACAGCCACAGTGCTACAGAAACATCAAGTTGGAAGGAGAGAACTGACTCTAGAAAGTTGTACTCTGATCTGATCTCCATACATGTGCCGTGGCACATGCATGTCCACACTTACATAGTCACAACAGTGACAACAATAGTAATGCATTTAAAAATATTTTTATAGCCAAGCATGGTGGGATAAACCTTTAATCTCAGCATTTGGGAAGCAGAGGCAGTCCTATCTCAGTGAATTCTAGGTCTGGGAGGGCTATTTATCTCTGTGAATTCACGGCTAGACTGGTTTATCTAGTGAACTCTAAGACAAAACTAAATAGTAAGACCATGTCTCCAAAAGGAAAACAAAACAAAATAAACACACCTTTTGGGATTGAAGAGATGGTTCAGTGGGTTAAGAGCACTTGTTGCTCTTGCAGATAATCTGTGTTGTTTCCCAGGACCCACATGGCAACTTACAAACACCCCTAACTTCATTCCTGGGAGATCCAACAGCCTCTTCTGACATCCTGGACAGGGCATGGACATGATGCACATACATGCACATGCATACAGGCAAAACAGTCATTGACATAAATACAGAAGAAAAAAGATAGGCTCTCTTGAATTAATGGAAAAATGTTACTCCTGACAAACCTTCCTCTACATCTTAAAGAATGAACACAGCTGTGTAACTTACTACCCAGATTCAGGACTAGAGATGTGGCTTAGCATGCTTGCCTAATATGCAGAAAGCTCTGGGTTCCTTTCCCAGCATTGATCCCCCTACTCAACCCACCAAACCAAAAACAAATCCAAAAAAAGAAAGAAAAAAGAAAGAAAGAGAACATCTGTATTAATGTTCTAGAAGGGCCTAGTGCCCTTTACAGATGATCTTTAGCTCCAGTTTCCTCCATGATATAGCTATATTTCATTGAATTTTCATATGGCTAGCTCAAGAAAGAGTTTGGATTTATGTATCTCTTATAGATATTTATGTTACTGAAGTTAAGTTGGATATCTTTTGAGACATTTGTTGTATGTGTCCTAAGTATTTAAGTGCTAAATATGTTTTGGGATATTAAAATCTTCTTATGGTGCTATGGATAGAGCTCAGTGGTAGAGTTTGCCTGGTAAGAGCCTGGCAAAGCTCTAGGATTCAATTCCCAGCACAGCTCAAACAAAAAACAGAGTGTGTATGCATATATAAAAATGGATGCTTTCAATGGTATTGATTTAAAATCAAAATCAAGTTTGTTTATAATAATTTTATAATGTTCTGTGCAACTTTTCTTGATTGCTTTCATTTTTTCATTAGCCCCCCCATACCCCCCCACGCCGCCCCGTTTTCTAACCTATTGAGTATCTGATAACAAATGACAAGTCACACATACTACTAGAATTTTGACATAGTCATTGTTTGTTTGTTTATATGTGTGTATGTATGATTTGCCTGCGTGTTTGTCTATGCCATATGTTGTATGCTTGGTGCCTGTGAATGTCAGAAGATGGTGTCTGAATCCCAGAACTGGAGTTACAGATGTTTATGAGGCACCATGTAAGGTTCTGGGAACCAAATCCAGGTTCTCTGTAAAATCAACAAGCACTTAGGTCCAGACACAGTTATACTTTGAGGTTTTTAAAAAGAGATTTGTTTGTTGGTTTGTTTTGAGACAGGCTTTATACACTGGTCTGTAACTCATTATGTAGCCCAGGCTAACCTCAAACTCATCCTCCTCCTGTCTTTGCCAGGATTATAGTGATGTGCCACTATGTCTACTATTTCTCTAATCTTGAAAATGGAACTAGATTTGTTTTATAAACTAGTTGTGAATTAAGTTGGTAGCCTGTTTCTCCGAAAGGTTCTAGTAGGCTCCATCATCTCCTTTAAAGTTGGCAGTAGGATTGGGGATATGGCTCAGTGTTACAGAATTTGCTTGCTTAACAAGCAAAAAAAAAAAAAAAAAATCCCAAGATTCTACCCCCAGTACCTCAGTAAAAGAAGTGTGTAAGATATGGGAGTTGAGGAAGGCTGGTAGGGTAGCTTGTACGTAACTGGTACATTACTGTAATCCTAACATTTTGAAGGTACCAGGCAAGAGGCTTGCGTACAAATTCAAGGTTATCTTTAGATGATTAGTTTAAAGCTGGTCTGGGCTACATGAGATTCTGTCTCAAAAGAAAAGGGAGGGGTCAAGAGTAGTTCAGTGTTCATTGACATTTGGCTTATCTATCTCCTTCTCCATAGTAACCCATTTTCTTTTGAAAGAGATGTTTCATTGGTGGGTCTTGGCAGGACTTGCATCACAGCCACAGAGTTAACTTACCTCCCTTTGCATCTTTCCATTAGAGACTTCTTCCTTCCTTCCTCCCTTCCTTCCTCCCTTCCTTCCTCTCTTCCTTCCTCCCTCCCTCCCTCCCTCCCTCCCTCCCTCCCTCCCTCCCTCCCTCCCTCCCTCCCTCCCTCCCTTCCTTCCTTCCTTCCTTCCTTCCTTCCTTCCTTCCTTCCTTCCTTTCATTGTATTTTTTGTCATTTCAAGACAGATTTATTATTTTTAATATCAATAGTGTTTTTAAACTACCAATAATAAAAACTTATATTTGATATGCTCTAGGATAAATTCTCTAGGATCATACTACATGTCTAGGATCATACTACAAGCTCAAGTTTCCTTGAGCTCTGACAGGGTGGATTGGATGGAAACATCCCATTTAGGACTGAGTGTTCCAAGGTCTCTCCCTCTCTGCATAATGTCTGGCTGTAGGTCTCTATATTTTTTTCTATTTGCTACAGGAGGAAGTTTGTCTGATGATGTTTTTAAAAAGACACTGATCTCTGAGTATAGCAGTATATCATTAAAGAAGAAAAGGTTTCTTTTTTTAAAGACCAGTATTAATTTGGTTTTACCCTAGGCCCATAGGTTATCTAGTATCAGGTTGTTTGTTGGTCACCCTAGCATTATCAGGTACGGATTCTATCTTATACACTGAGCTTTAAAGTCAACCAAATATTAGTTGGTGACTCCCACAAGTTTTGTACCACCATTGGTCTAGCATATGTTACAGACAGTACACCACTGTGCGTAAAGGTTTTGTGGTTGGTTTAGTCTTTATGTTTCTCCTCTGGTAGCCTGCAGAGTACCTTCTAGTACTAAAGACACTAGTACATAGAGGCAAAGATCCTATGTAGGTATCAGCTCAATTTCTCCATGTTCAATGAGTTGTGAAAGTGTTGTCTTCAGCAATGGACCCTTGCTGTCGGTTTGTGGACAGCAACCTATAGTCTTGGCAATAGTCTGGGTTGTTTGGGGTTTCTGATAGGAACTCTTTGACCAAAAACTCAAGTTTAGATGTAGTCCAAACCTGGAACCGGAAACTTTGTTTGGTGACAAGAGATAGATAGCCATTGGGGACTGTCTCCTCCATTACTTGATAACTTCATTTAGCTTGCCTTCATATATGTATATATTGTAGGAGGTTTCTACTATATTTGTTTGCCATATTACCCCTCAAATGACCCTGTCTCTCCCCATACTCCATCCCATTACCCCTTCTTCCCTTCCTATTCCCACTTGATTCTCCCATTGCAAATCCCCCACCCATCCATGATAGTGAATTCTATTTCCTATTCTATTTCCCTTTCCTAATGAGATCTAGCTGTTCCCTCTAGTCCCTTACTCTATACCTATTCTCTGTGGTTCTGTGGAGTGTAGCATGATTATTATTGACTTAATAGTTAATATCCACTTACCATGAGTACTTACCATGCATGTCTTTCTGGGTTACTTCACTCAGATGATGTTTTCTAGTTCCATCTATTTGCCTGAAAATTTCATAATGTCAAGTTTGTTTTTTTTTTCCAAACAGCTGAGTAGTACTCCGTGTGTAAATGTACCACATTTTCTTTATCTATTCTTCTGTTGAGGGATATCTAGGTTGTTTCCAATTTCTGGCAATTATGAGCAGCAATGTACACGTTTGAACAGGTACGTCTGTTGTATCATGAAGCATTCATTGGGTATTTGCCAAAGAATAGTATAGCTAGATCTTGAGGTAGATGAATTCCTATCTCATAGAGGAGCCGCCATACTTATTTCCATAGTGGATATATGAGTTCGCACTCCCACCAGCAATATATGAGTGTTCCACTAATTAGACATCTTCACCCCCTTATCTGTCACGTTTTGTTGATTTTAGCCATTTTGACATATGTAACATGAATCTTAAAGTAGTTTTGATTTGCATTTCCCTGAAGACTAAGGATGTTGAATATTTCTTTTTTTTTTCTTTTTTTTTTTTTTTTTGGTTTTTCGAGACAGGGTTTTTCTGTATAGCCCTGGCTGTCCTAGAACTCACTCTGTAGACCAGGCTGGCCTCGAACACAGAAATCCACCTGCCTCTGCCTCCCAAGTGCTGGGATTACAGGCGTGCACCACCAATGCCTGGCTCATGAGTTATTTATATGTTTTGGATATTAGCCCTCTATCAGATGTGGAGTTGATAAATCTTTTCCTGGTCTATAGGCTGCTGCTTTGAATTGTGGTTTCTTTTGCTTGGCAGAAGCTTCTCAGTTTCAAGAGGCCCCATTTATTAATTGTTGATCTTAGTGCTTATGCTAACAGTGTTGTGTTCTTGTGCCAATGAGTTCAAGGTTATACCTGCCAGCCACTCTGGCATGGCTGTATAAGGGGAGGCATGATACAGTTCCTGCCCCTAGGGCATCATCGCCAAGCTGTTGATCTCATGATCCCCACATGTGCTGATTGTTGCTATTGCCCTGAAGTTGATCTGCCCTCTTTACTACTCTACTTTCAATCTTTCTGGGGAATCAACTTACCCCCATTACTCAGAGCTAATCACACCATAGTAATTCAAACAGATGCGGTTCTCAGGAATGAGGAATGGAGATGGTCATGAGGCCGTGGAGGATGAAGAACAGACCCCCTGCTTGGCCTTTAGGGCCATGGGAAAGGATCTGGACAACATAACTACAAGGGTCATAAAAGCCTACATGGATGGTCCTTTGTAGAAATAGTTCATTGCTAGACTTGGCCTTGAATGTAGAATCATGAGGAGATACATATATGACTGCTGCATTGATCAGCCAGGGTGAACTCTGGGACATCAAGAATGGAGAGTTAAAGTAGCATCAAGAAGAAAAGGTATGGATAGAAAAAGTAGGAAATTATATAAGATTTAGGAATAAATAGTATCAGAAGGAGAGTGCATGGGGCTATGGAATTGCTAGGATGGGGAAATGAAGATTAGAGAATTAAAAGATGATACAGAAGCATATAAAAGTTAGTACTGTTTTTCTAACTGATTGAAGAATCAGAGGTAACAATGCCTGGAAAGATGTTAGAGAGAGCTGTTTTACTGTTTTATTGTTTTACTTACATAAATTCAAAACTTTGTAAGAAATCATTTTAACTTTAGTAGTCTGTCATTTTTCTGCTCTGAAAATGGTTACTAAAGTCTGCTGTACCAGGAAACGGTGAGAGCTGTGCCCAGCTACTCGTGAGGCTGGCCATGTAAACCTAAAAGGAAATGGGCTTTTGCTTTGTGTTTAGTTCTGCTCTAAAAACACAGAGGTTGGGACTATTGATCCAGGACTCAGAGGTTATGTAAATCTAAGAATTTATGATAATTATTAACAATGATCAAAGCCTTGATGATATACCTGTAGTAAATAAAAAAGTAGGTTCAGGCTCTCTCTGGTTATTAAGCTGAAGAATGGTTAAGCTGAAGAATTAATCTGAAGAACTTGGCTTAGGAATAAAGCATACTGAGAATCATCAGGGAATAAAGAGAGTACTTAAATTAGCAGCTTGCATCTACTACTGACTTCAAGTTATTATTGAATTAGCACCGTTCCCATTTCCCCCTTTCTCAGGACCCTCCTCATTTGCTTATAGGGGGCTGCTGATTTTTTTGAGTTACTCTTGTGTTCAGCTACTTTGCTGAATTTGTTTATGGGGTGTAGGAGTTTCCTGGTGGAATTTTTAGGATGAGTTACATCTACTATTGTATCATCTGCAAATAAAGATACTTTGACTCTTCCTTTCCAATTTGTATTCTTTTGATCTCCTTACATTGTTTTATTCTAGCTAAGATTTCAAGTAACACATTAAATAGGTATGAAGAGAGTGGACAACTTTGTCTTCTGATTTCAGTGGAATTGATTTGTTTTTCTTCATTTAAATTGATGTTGTCTATGGGCATGTTGTAAACTGGTTTTATTATGTACAGGCATACTAAAATATATTTTGTTTGCATTTTGTATCTCTAATCTCTACAGGAATTTTATTATGAAGGAGTGATGATTTTGTAAAAGGCCTTTTCTGTATATAATTAGATGATCATTTCTTCTTTTTTTTTGTCTTTAAGTTTGTTTATATGGTGGACTGCATTTATTGATTTATGAATGTTGAACTATCCCTGCAACTCTGGGATGAAGCCTACTTGATTAAGGTGGATGATCTATTTTGATCTTTTAATTCTCTAATCTTCATTTCCTTATCCTAGCAATTCCATAGCCCCATGCACTCTCCTTCTGATACTATTTATTCCTAAATCTTATATCATTTCCTACTTTTTCTATCCATACCTTTTCTTCTTGAAGGCTCTACAAGTTCCCTCTCCCCATTGTAGGGCATTTCATCTAAGGTCCCTCCCTCTGAGTCCTGAGAGTCTCTCACCTCCCAGGACTCTGGTATACTCTAGAGGGTCCCCCCACCTCCCAACCCCAAGTTTGCATATTTCCATTCATTCTGCCGGTCTTCAGGGCTTCTCTCCTGTCCCCCCCATGTTCCCCTTTCCCCCTCCCCCTCCCTTCTCCCACCCGTATCCCTCCCTCCCTCTGCCTCCTGTGATTGATTTCTTTTTTCTCCCAAGTGGGATTGAAGCATCCTCACTTGGGCCCTTCTGCTTGTTAACCTTGAATGCTGTAGATTGTATCCTAGGTATTCTGTACCTTTTTTTTTTTGGCTAATACCCAATTATTAGTGAGTATATACCATGCATGTCCTTTTGGGTCTGGGTTATCTCACTCAGGATGATATTTTCTAGTTCCATCTATTTGCCTGCAAAGCTCAGATGTCCTTGTTCTTGATAGCTGAGTAGTATTCCATTGTGTAAATGAGCCAAATTTTCTGTATCCATTCTTCTGTTGTGGGATGTCTGGGTTGTTTCTAGTTCTTAGTTATCACAGATAAGAGTGCTATGAATATAATGGAGCACATGCCCCTGTGGTATGTTGGGCATCTTTTGGGTATATGCCCAAGAGTGGTATAGCTGGGTCTTCAGGTAGAATTATTTTCAATCTGCTGAGGGACCTACAGATTGATTTCCAGAGTGGTTGTACCGATTACAGTCCCACCAGCACTGGAGGTGTTGTTCCTTCTCCATATCCTTGCCACCATGTGCTATCACCTGAGTTTGATCATAGCTATCCTGATTGGTATAAGGTGGAATCTCAGGGTCATTTTGATTTGCATTTTCCCAATGACTAAGGAATTTGAACATTTCTTTAAGTGTTTCTTGGCCATTTGAGATTCCTTTGTTGTGAATTCTCTGTTCAGCCCCAAACCCCATTTTTAAACTGTCATGTTTGTCTTCTTTTGTAGCTTATCTTCTTGAATTCTTTATATATTTTGGATATTAGCCCTCAATCAGATGTAGGGTGAGTGAAGATTTTTTTCCCCACTCTGTATGTTGCCAATTTGTCCTATTGACTATGTCCTTTGCCATACAGAAGAAGCTTTTCAGTTTCATGAGGTCCCATTTATCGATTCTTGATCTTGGAGTCTGAACCATTAGAGTTCGAACCATTGGAGTTCTGTTTAGGAAATTTACCCCTGTGCGAATGAATTTGAGGCTCTTTTCCCACTTTGTCTTTTATTAGATTCAGTGTATTTGATTTTATGTTGAGGTCCTTGATCCACTTGGACTTGAGCTTTGTGCAAGGTGACAAATGTGGATCTATTTTTCTACATATAGACCACCAATTATAACAGCACCATTTATTGATGATGCCTTCTTTTTTCCATTGTATATTTTTGGCTTCTTGGTCAAAGATCAAGTATCTATAAGTGTATGGGTTTATTTCTGGGTCTTCAATTCTATTCCATTGATCAACATGTCTGTCTCTGTACCAATACCATGCACTATTGCTTTGTAATACAGCATGAGGTCAGGGATGGTGATTGCCCCCAGAAGTTCTTTTATTGTTAAGAATTGTTTTCACTATCCTGGGTTTTTGTTTTTACATATGAAATTGAGAATTGATCTTTTCATGTCTATGAAGAATTGTGTTGGAATTTTGATGGGGATTGTGTTGCATCTGTAGGTTGCTTTTGGTAGGATGGCCATTTTTACTATGCTATTTCTATCAGTCCATGAGCATGGGCGATCTCATGCTCTGAGGGCTTATATTTCTTTCTTCAGAGACTTGAAGTTCTTGTCATGCAGATCTTTCACTTGTTTGGTTAGAATTACCCCAAGATATTTTATATAACTTGTGACTATTGTGAAGAAAGAGTGTTGTTTCCCTATTTTCTCAACCTGTTTATCCTTTGAGTATAGAAAAGCTACTGATTTAATTTTTCTATTCTATCACTTTGCTGAAGTTTATCAGCTGTAGAAGCTCTCTGGTAGGAGTTTTGGGGTTGCTTGTGTATACTATCATATCATCAGCAAATAGTGATGCCTTGGCTTCTTTGCCAAGTTTGTATTCCCTTGATCTCTTAGAGTAGGCAGCTTTGTCTTTTCACTGATTTTAGTGAGATTGCTTCAAATATCCATTTAATTTGATATTGGCTGCTGGCTTACTGTATATTGCTTTTACTGTGTTTAAGTATGGGCCTTGAGTTCCTGATCTCTCCAATACTTTTGAAATGAAGTGGTGTTGTATTTTGTCAAATGCTTTTTCAGCATATAAGGAGATGATCATCTGATTTTTTTCTTTGAGTTTGTTTATATAGTGGATTATGTTAATGGATTTTTGTATATTGAAGCAACTTTGCTTCCCTGGGATGAAACCTACTTGAGCACGGCGAACGATGGTTTGATATGTTCTTGCAGTTGTGAGAATTTTATTATTTTTGCATCTATATTCATAGGCAAAATTGGTCTGATGTACTCTTACTTTGTTGGGTCTTTATATGGTTTAGGTATCAAAGTTAGTATGGCTTCATAGGATGAATTAGGTAGTGTTCCTTCTGTTTCTGTTTTATGGAGTAGTTTGAAGAGTGTTGGTATTAGCTCTTCTTTGAAGGTCTGATAGAATTCTGCACTAAAACCATTTGGCCCTGGGCTTTTTTTGGTTAGGAGGTTTTTAATGACTTCTATTTCCTTAGGGGGTATGGGACTGTTTAGATAGTTACATACTCTTGATTTAACTTTGGTGCATGGTATCTGCTAGGAAATCATCCATTTCATCTAGATTTTCCAGTTTTATAGAGTATAGGCTTTTGTAGTAGGATCTGATGTTTCTTTGAATTTCCTCAGTGTTTGTTTGTGTGTGTGTGTCTGATTTTGATAATTTGGTTACTGTCTTTGTGCCTCTTAGTTTGGCTAGGGGTTTATATATCTTATTGATTTTCACAAATAACCAACTTTTGGTTTTGTTGATTCTTTATATAAGTTCTCTTTGTATTTGGTTGATTTTGGTCTGAGTTTGACCATTTCTGCTGTCTACTCCTCTTGGGTATGTTTG
This sequence comes from Apodemus sylvaticus, assembly GCF_947179515.1. Lineage (NCBI taxonomy): Eukaryota > Metazoa > Chordata > Mammalia > Rodentia > Muridae > Apodemus > Apodemus sylvaticus. Next base: position 19,830,176 of record NC_067495.1, on the reverse strand, counting down.
CTTCTTTTTGTTTTAGGGCTTTCAGGTGTGCTGTTAAGTTGCTAGTGTAGGGTCTCTCTAATTTCTTTATGAGGGCACTTAGTGCTATCGATTTTCTTCTTAACACTGATTTCATTGTATCCTATAAGTTTGGGTATTCTGTGCATTTTCATTGAATCCTAAGATGTCTTTATTTCTTTCCTGACCAAGTTATCATTGAGTAGAGAGTTGTTCAGTTTCCATGGATGGGTACGTGGGCTTTGTTATTGATGGCTAGCCTTAGTCCATGGTGATTTGATATGCTGCATGGGATTATTTCAGTCTTCGTGTATCTGTTGAGGCTCGTTATGTGACTGATTATATGGTCAATTTTGGAGAAGGTACCATAAGATGCTGAGAGGAAGGAAGGTATATTTGATGAAATGTTCTGTTAAATCTATTTGGTTCATAGCCTCTATTAGTTTTACTGTGTGTCTGTTTAGTTTCTGTTTCAATGACCTGCCAGTTGGTGAGAATGAGGTGTCGAAAGCTCCCAATATTATTGTGTGAGGTGCAATGTGTGCTTTGAGCTTTAGTAAAGTTTCTTTTATGAATGTGGGTGCCCTTGCATTTGGGGCATAGATTTTCAGAATTGAGACTTTCTCTTGGTAGATGTTTCCTTTGATGAATTTGAAATGTCCTTCTCCATCTTTTTTGATAACTTTTGGTTGAAAGTCTATTTTATTGGATATTAGAATAGAATTCCCATTTGTGTCTTGGGACTATTTGCCGGGAAGACTTTTTCCCTGCCTTTTACTCTGTCTGTCTTTGTCATTGAGGTGTTTATTTTGTATGCAGCAAAATGCTGGATCCTTGCTTGCATATCCAGTCTGTAGGTCTTTTTATTGGGCAGATGATATTGAGAGATATTAAAGACAAATGATTGTTAGTTCCTGTTATGTTTGTTGTTTTAAGAGGTAGCATTATGTATATGTGATTCTCTTCTTTTGGTTTTGTTGTGAGATGATTACTTTCTTGTTTTTTCTTTGGTGTAGATACCCTCCTTGTGTTGGAGTCTTCCTTCTAGAATCCTTTGTAGGGCTAGTTTGGTAGGTAGATATTGTTTAAGTTTGGTTTTGTCCTGAAATATTTTGATTTTTTCATCTATGATGATCTAGAGTTTTTCAGAGTATAGTAGTCTGGGCTGGCTTTTATGTTCCTTCCCTTGGGGTCTGTATGACATCTGCCCTTTCATAGTTTCTGGTAAGAAGTCTGGTGTAATTCTGATAGGTGTGCCTTTATATGTTACTTGACCTTTTTCCCTTACTGCTTTTAATATTCTTTCTTTGTTTTGTGCCTTTGGTGTTTTGATTATGTGACAGGAGGAATTTCTTTTCTGCTCCAATCTATTTAGTGTTCTGTAGGTGTCTTATATATTTATGGCCGTATCTTTGTTTAGGTTGGGGAAGATTTCTTCTATGATTTTTGTTGAAGACGTTTTTCCATCCTTTGAGCTTGGAATCCTTGAAGTTCTCTTCAAGGTCTTTTCATTGTGTCCTGTATTTCCTAGATGTTTTGGGTTAGGAGTTTTTTTATGCTTTGTATTTTCTTTGACAGTTGTGTCAATATCTTCTAAGGTATCTTCTATAGCTGAGATTCTCTTTTCTATCTCTTGTATTCTGTTGTTGATGCTTGCATCTGTAACTCCTGATTTCTTAGGTTTTCCATTTCCAGGGTTGCCTCTGTTTGTGATTTCTTCATTTTTTTTCTACTTAAGTTTTTAGGTCTTGGACCACTTTGTTCAATTCTTTCACCTGTTTGTGTTTTTCTGTATTTCTTTAGGGATTTGTTTCCTCTTTAAGGGCTTCTACCAGTTAAACTGTGTTTTCCTGGGAGACCTGTGTCCCCAGGCTTCAGCAGATCTCCTGGGAGGCCTTCAGACATTCAGGGGGTCTTCAAGGGGACAGACACATTGTTTATATGCCCCAGAGGAAGGTGCAGGTTGGAAAGGAGGTGGAGTTTGAGCAGAGGGGAATGGGTCCTGATTCTGCTGGGCTCCTTGGGAGTCCCAGCTGCTGTGCTTATTTGGAAGGGTCCCTTACCTACTGCCCTGGGTGCAGCAGGTCTCCTGGGAGGCCTTCAGACTGGGGTCTTAAAGGGCAGACAAGCTGATGATCTGCCCCAGTGGTAGGCACAGGCCGGAAGGGGAGATTTTTCCATTTCATTTTAATGTGGGCACTTAGTGCTATGTACTTGCCTTTTAGTACTGCCCTCATTGTATCCTCTACATTTGGCTAAATTGTGTTTTTATTTTCATTCAATTTTTGAAAGTCTTTAATTTCTTTCTTAATATTTGACAACCCAGTTTTCATTCACTATAGAGTTGTTCAGCTACTTCATTTTCTTTTATTTTTATTTTTTTATTTGTTGAGATTTGCTTTGTGTCTAAATATATGGTCAATTTTTCAGAAAGTTCTATGAGGTGCTGAGGAGAAGATTTGTGTTTGAGTGAAATGTTCTGTAAATATCAATTAGGGCCATTTCTTTTATAACTTCAGTTAGCTCCCACATTTCTCTGTTTAGTTGTTGTTTGGATGACCTGTCTCTTGGTGAGAGTTGGATATTGAAGTCTCCTATCAGTGTGTGAGATTAGTATGTCATTTAAGCTGTAGTAGTGTTACCTTTACAGAGTTGGTTGCACTTGTGTTTAGGACATAGATGCTAAAAATTGCAGTATCCTCTGGATGGATTTTCCTTTGATGAGTATATAGTATCCTCCCTTTTCTCTTCTGATAAATGTCTATGTGATGTCTATTTTGTCAGATATTGAAATAACTATACCAGCTGCTTTCTTATGTCTGTTTGCTTGGGATATCTTTTTCCAGCCTTGTACCCTGACATGATGTCTAGCTTTGATGTTAAGGTGTGTTTCTTTATTCAGCAGTAGGATGGATTATGCTTTCTCATCCATTCTGTTAGTTCTGTATCTGTTTTTGTAGGTGCGGATTGAATCCATTGGTGTTTAGAGATATCAATAACCAATGAGTGTTGATTCCTATTATGTCAGTGGTAGTGGTACTGTGTGTGTGTGTGTGTGTGTGCATGCACGCTCACTTTTCTTTGGAGTTTGTTTTCTTTTATATAATCAAATTCTTTAGGTTGGAGTTTACCTTCTAATACCTTTCACAGGGTTGTATTTGTAGATAGATACTGTTTAAAATGTTTCATCATGGGATATTCCTATTTTCCCATGTTGATTGAAAATTTTTTCTGGGTATAGTAGCTTGGACTGGTATCTGTGGTCTATTAGAATCTGTAACACACCTGTCCAGACCCTTCTGACTTTTAGACTCCATTGAAAAGTCAGGTGTAATTATAATAGTCTGCCTTTCTATGTTATTTGGTCTTTTTCTCCTGCAGCTTTTAGTTGCCTTTGTTCTGTATATTTAGTATCTGATTATTTTGTTTGAGAGGACATCATTTTCTCTTTTAGTCTGTTTGGTGTTCTGTATTCCTCTTGTACCTTGATAGGTTAAAGAAATTATCTTCTATGATTTTATTGAAAATGTCTTCTGTGCCTTTAAGCTGGGGTTCTTCTTCCTCTTTTAAGATTTGCTCTTTTTATACTGTCCCAGGTTTCCTAGATGTTTTGTGCCAGGAATTTTTTAGATTTATATTTTCTTTGACCAATATATCCATTTCTTTTATTGTGTCTTCAGTGCCTGAGATTCTTTCATCCATCTCTTGTATGCTGTTGGTGATGTTTGCCTCTGAGTTTTCTGATTGAGTTTCCACATTTTTTTCATTTCCAGAGTTTTCTCGGTTTGGGTTTCCTTTATTTATTTTCACTTTCAGGTCCTGATCATTTGTATTTATTTCCTTCCACTGTTTGGTTTTCATAGATTTCTTTAAGGGATTTATACATTTCCTCTTTAAAGACATTTATCATATTCATAAAGGCTGTTTTGAGGTTTTATTTTGGGAGCTTTTAGCTATGTTGGAATATTCAGTGCCTGCTGTTGTAATATTACTGTACTCTAGTGAAGACATACTATCCTGGATGTTGTTGATTGTGTTTTTATACTAGTATCTAGGTATCTGGGATTAGGAAGACAGGTTAATATGTTTCTGGGTATTTAGACTTGAAACTTTAATGGGATGAATTCAAGGTGGTGATGGGGCTTTGCATGAGGGAGGAAAGCTAGGTGTTTCACTAAGATCTTCATGGTTAGTCCCCTGCAATTCTGGCAGGAGTCCTGACTATTTAACCTTTGATAGTTCATTTTTTGTTTTAAAATTAAAATTCTTCACTTGGGGACAGTAGATTTCATGTAGCTGTGAAGATAGGGAGAGATGCCATAGACCTGTCACACCTACGCTTCATGCTTGTAGTACCATAGCAACAGCACCACATCAGGTCGTTAATGCTAATAGAAGTCACATACAGGACATTATCATTCCTACAAGGATTCCACCTCTCTTTTGCTCTTTTATAGTCCCCTTTCTGCTGCCGCCACCACCACCCTTCAATCCTGCCCTCATTTTTGTAACTGTATTATTTCAAGAATATTATGTGAGTGGGATAATATAGAATGAAAACCTTCCAAGTGGACTTTTTTCAAGTTAGATTCTTTGGAGATGTATCTGGATTTTACATTATCTACTGTGGGCAATGCCACCTTTGGGCAGGTAGTCCTGCGTTGTATGAGAAAGTAAGCTGAGCAAGCCATGAGGAGTAAGCCAGTAAGCAGTGTCGCTCACTAGTTCTGCTTCAGTTCTTGTCTCTGGTTCCAGTCTTGAACTCTTATCCTAACTATGATTGGTGTATATAAGCCAAATAAATGTTTCTTTCCCCCTTCAAACTGCTTTTGATTATGATGTTTATCACAGCAATTGAAAGCAAACTAGTACATTAGGTCATTCTTTTGTTTCTTTAATTCTTTGCATGGACAGAGAAGAAAAGAAGATGGCAGTGGGTTCACAGAACTTAATGTCCATATCTCACCTAGTCAGTCATATTCTATCCTGGAACATGTCTTGGTTGCTTTTAAAAAAAATGCACTGCAGCCTTCTAAGACAGTGCTGTGAACTCTGATGTTAGTAGAGACTGCCTTTCTTTTGAAAAGTGAATTTTTAGGGGGATGTTTTCAGTTGGCACTTCCAGTATCAAGTAAATGAAACCCCTAAAAGCTAGTTAGCATAATGAGCAGCTGGTATTTCGACAGAGACTAGTCAGGGCTGGCTCCTGAGATGATTCATCCTCAGCCATTCTTACAGTTACTTTTCACCTGGAATGTATCTCTGTGGCAACAGTGCTTTGTCATGGGCTCATACAGGCACCTAGAAAGTTAACACTACGCACTGCACTCTAAAAATGCAGCAGTTTCCCCTGCCAGATTCCATTGTGTTCTTTTCTCTTCTGCCTATTGACAGACACCACTTCTAGCTTCCATTTGAACAGATAAAAAGTTCAAAACATTATTAGGTCATAAAACTGTTAATCAGTTATCAAGCATTTAGATACATTTAACTGCCCTGAGTGATTGAAATCTGTTTTACTCCCTCAGCTTCAAGTTTTCAGTTGACAACTTTACTATATTGGAAAGGGGGCTTCTGTTCCTTTAGTGAGTTATAGCCTGAGGGTTGGGGTGTAGCCTAGTGGTACCTGTGAGCTTCATATGTATGAGGGTCTGGGTTCTATTGCCCAGCACCATCATTTCCTCAAAAAATATTACTGTCCAGAAGGAAGGGCTTGCTCATTAAAAACAGCCTCTTGTGAAGCTGACCAAGATGTATTGGAATGCAAAGCATGACTAGTATCTGGCTGAACAATTAAAAAAGTTTGGAGCAGGTTAGTGCCTATGAAAAAGTTTTACGAAGGTTGTCAGAAACCAAACCAAACAAAAAACCCTTAAGGTAACCTCCCAGCAGGACATCAGCTAATGTTGCAAATGGAACTACTCCCCTCCCCCCCCATGCTTTGTTTTTAAGAACATACATTCCAAGGCTGGGATGTAGTGCAATGGCCTTCTTTGTCAGTCCTGTTGTAGATGGCCTAGAATGTGCTTACTGGCTGGCTTAGCATGTACTTATTTCTGGAATTGAATCTAGTCCTTGCAATTGATTCTCAGCATTACAGCAAAATGAGTTAATCTATGGATGAAGAAAGCTCATCTGTTCTTCTTTGTATTTTGACTGGACAGTAGGTACAATGTATTGCTTTCTGATTCTCAGTCACCTATGAGAAGTTTCTCTGTGGGTTCTGCCAAGCTCTTTGACAATTCTGTGTAGCATGTAAGGCTTCATTCATTCTTATTGCCATCACTTGCCCTAAGCTGGGTGTACAGCTTTTTCTCTTGTTATGCATCATCCTTCTCATCACCTACCACATTTTATGTCTATGTAGACAATCCTCATGAATTGTAGTTTTAAGGGTGGTTAAATTTGACCCACACTAAAGACAATTGTAGTTCTTTTTTTTATTAGATATTTTCTTTATTTACATTTCAAATGTTATCCCCTTTCCTCATTTCCTCTCCAAAACTACCCTATCTCATCCTCATGCTCACCAACCGACCCACTCTTGCTTCCCTGTCCTGGCATTCTCCTACACTGGGGAATCGAGCCTTCATAGGACCAAGGGCCTCTCTTCCCTTTGATGTCTAACAAGGCCATCTCTGCTGCCTATGTGTCTGGAGCCATGAGTAACTCTATGTGTACTCTTTGGTTGGTGGTTTAGTCCCTGGGAGCTCTGGTGGTACTGGGTGGCTAATATTGTTGTTCCTCCTATGGCACTGCAAACCCCTTCAGTTCCTTGGGTCCTTTCTCTAGCTCCTCTACTGGGGACCCTGTGCTCAATCCAATGGTTAGCTGAGAGCATCCCCCTCTGTATTTGTCAGGCACTGGCAGAGCCTCTCAGGAGACAGCTATATCAGGCTCCTGTCAGCAAGCACTTGTTGACATCCGCAATAGTGACTGGGTTTGGTGACTGTATATGGGGATGGATCACTAGGTGGGGCAGTCACTGGATGGCCTTTCCTTCAGTCTCTGCTCCACACTTTGTATCTCCTCCCATGGGTATTTTGATCCCCCTTCTAATAAGGACCGAATTATCCACACTTTGGTCTTCCTACTTCTTGGGATTCAGTGGTCTGTGAGTTGTATCTTGGGTATTCCAAGCTTCTGGACTAAGTGGGACAATTGTAGTTTTAAAACCTTAAAGCCAAAGGAGGTTTTTATAGCACTAGTGAAAGCTTCCTACATGGAAGGTGAGTACTCTACATTGAGCCTCATCCTTGCCCAATTGAGGCTAGTTGTTTCACAATAAATATACACTTGAAATTCTGGAAGCCAGACACCCTAAATCAAGAAGTTAGCAGGGCCACACCCTTTTTGGATGTTCCAGCAGGGATTCTTTTTATTGGTTTCAGCTTCTTGTAGCCCTATGTATCCTTTAGTTTGTGGCTATTGTATTCTAATCTTCACCTCCATCATGCATCTACCATGCATTTATGTCTGAGTTTACCTCTTATGGTAATTTAAGGTGATTTCATCCTAACTAATAACATCTATAATGATAATGTGTCTAAATAAGGCAACCTTCACATGTTCTGGGGCAGAGACTTCGATTTATTTCCATCCCATTCTCTTTTTATTCTACAACATACCTCTTTCAGTGATATATAAACTTATAGCAGAAATAATACATTTTCTTGTTTCTTGAGAAAATGTTTACAACATAGATATAAAACATAGATCTCAATGAATTTGTACAGAGTAAAATCTCTATAATCACCTATATAAAATAATGGAAGACTTTTCTGGTAACCCTTTTCCCCTGATCCTACCCACACCTTTCAAAGAAGTCCTCTGTTGTAGTATTCTGTCTCAACGTTCTTCTAGTACAGTTGGTATATTTTAGTTTTTAATCTGATGCTTTGCTTACATGTAAGTGCAGGGATGTGTTGGTTCCTGTGCCCATCATAAACTAAACTGAACCTTAATTCATTTACAGGCTGCCTAATAAATAACACAGACTTTAACTAATTAGAAGGAAGTAGGGTATAAGTTAGGCCATGTATATTAACACTCAATGATGAAGGTTTCATTGTGTGAACCAGAATGAGCACTTTGTAACCTGCATGGCTTCATGGGAACTCCTATTTGTTGTAAAGCATATTGTTACAGAACAAATTGTATTTTAAGTATGAATAATTTAGATTGAAGCTAGAGATTCTGTCATATGTTTTTTTTAATCAAATGAGTCTACAGTAAGATTGTTTATATTCTAAAATGTGAAAAGTCACTCCCATCTGTCATTGCCACCTTGTACTCTGATAGACCTTTGCTTATGCTTCTGTTGTGGCTGTGTATGTGGCAGGAGAGGCCTGCAGCTCATAGCTAGTCCCATCTCCATGTCACACAATCTGAGACTTGAGTTTAGGTGGGAAAGACTTTGATCTACTGGTAGGAGTTTTATTACTCTGCATTTTCTTCTATTTAAAAGACACAGATTTTTCTGTTCTTGTGGAAGTCCCATACACATGGTAAATATGACAGTAAGTCATATATTTTTATGCTCCTTATTTTACTTTCCTGTAGAATTGAGAGAGAAATTCTTGCCCAGCTGTCATATTGAAGGTTTTTTTTTTATGTGTGTGTGTGTGTGTGTTGTGTGTGTGTGTGTGTGTGTGTGTTGTTTTGTTTCTGAAACAATTGTCTTACTGTATAGCCCAGGCTGGCCTTGAATCTTCTTGCCTCAACCTCCTTTGTAGCTCAGACTACTGTGCTAATATGAGCTACCACACTGGGCTGAAAACAAATCTATATCTATAACGAAAACAAAAAGTCTGTATTCTTTTTTGAAGATGGACAAATTCCCCAAATATTTCTGTATTAACTCTAGCAGCTGAATTATAGTTTTACATAAAAATATGTCCCTGAAAGGACTGAATGGGAACAGAACAGGACACAAAGTAAGGCAAGGCTATTGTCAGAAAAAAATGTAAACGAACCAGAAATGACTTTGAGGGTTCAGTTTTCTTAGGTCAAGAATTTTAAACCCAGCTAAAAGAAATGATGGTCCCATTCTTAGGTGTGTGTTGGGGGAGGGGCAGAAAGAGAGGGTGTTGGGTCCTCAGGAGCTAACTTTACAGGTAATTGTGAGCCACTTGCAGTAGGTACTCAGGGTTTCTGCAAGAGCAATAAGCACTGTTAACTGCTGAGCCATCTCTCTAGCCCCAGTTTTCCTTTTATATCCACTCAAACTGTGGATGAACTTAGAAGAAATAAACATATCATTAAGGAATTAAGATTTTCCCGTAGGAGAGTTGGCTGCTGAGCAAGTCAGCATACGGTGTCTCATTTTTGTTTAGTCTTGTCTTGGTTAGTGTGGCATAAATTTTAAGTACCTTTTGCTGTGTTTTAAGTGACAAAAGAGTTACAACTTAGATAATAGGCTATTTTGGTTTGATTCTAGTATCATTTCTGCCTGGACAAATAATACTAATGAGATGAAAACTGTGTTAAGTTTTCTTGAAACAAACAGATAAACAACAACCAAAATTGCCTTCATGTATTTCTATTGCTCTAAAAGAAATTGAATTTCATACGTTAATTCTTATATATTTTTAAATTCATTGACTCCATAGTCTACTAAATGTAACCAACTATGAGTCACAAATTTAGAGGAAAAAATTTGTGTTAAACATGTACAGACTTTTCCCTCTTGTTATTAGTCCTCAAACAACATACTGTAACAACTATGTACATGGCACTTACATTGTATTGGATATTATTGATGATCCAGAGATGGGTTAAAGTATATGATAGGTCATGAATAGATTGTATACGTGCACTGTTCCATAGTATATAAGGGATGTGATGATCCTCAGACAATGGTATCCGCAGAGGATACTAGAAACACTGGCTCCTCTATCCGATAACAAAGTACATTTTCTTGTTAGCAGGAAATGCAAGCATTAGATAAAAATAGAAATGTAATAATGCCATTGTAGGAGGTAGATGTAGGGTAAATTTAATCTGTTTTTACTCTTATTCATTATTTATTGGTGGTGCTGAGGAGACCCTACAGCCTCATCCATGTTTAATATACTTAACCCAATATGTCCTACTCTAGAAAAGAAAACAAAACAAAACTAGCAAGGTTTTTCTTTGCTTTTTTTTTTAACAACAATAATAAATTTTACTATTTCATAGTTCTAATTATGAAAGACCACCTAGAACTATTCTCATTGGTGTTGTGTTTTGAAAGAAAAAAAACAAAACAAAACAAAAATTTAACCCAGGCTCAGTGGTTCATGCCTTTAATCTCAGCTCTTAGGGGGTGGATTCAAGAAAATCCGAAGTTCAAGGTCAACCTCAGCTACATAGTGCGTTCCAGGTCAACCTGGACTGATGAGACCCCATCTCCAATAAATAAAAATAAAATAAAATATTAAAATACAAGTATATAAGCTGGGCATGTCGCACATTTCTAATATCAGCATTTCAGAGGCTAAGGTGAGAGGATTCAGAGTTTGAGGACCACCTGGGCTACAGAGTGGTACTGTGTCCCCCAGCAAACAAACAAACAAACAATAAATCAATAAGTAGATAGAGCTAGAAACCATCTGAAACATCAGACTTTTCTGGGAAGATCTATTCTAACTCCCTCATTGTAGATTCTTTAGGTAGATAGTGGGGATCCTGGACCAGAAAATTTTCTGGAGTCTCAGAGTCCTGCTGCTTTGTCTAGACCCTGCAGCCATGCCACACCTGGGCCTTTAGCCCTCAAGTCTTCCTTGTTGCCAAGTAGCTGTCGCATCCACAGGTATCCTGTCTTAGTTCAAGGACAGAGCAAAGAGATAGCCCCAGACATCTCTGCAGATTGCTCTGCAGCTTCCAACACTTTTCTGCTCTTCACTCTGCATAGTGCACACTCTTCCCTCTGCAGAGGATTCAGACACTGGAAAGCATGGGCCTGGGAGTTATGACAGAGAATTCAATATTAGTGATGAGGGAGGGAGAGGGAAGACTTCCAAAAGACACAATCAAGGATCACAGGGAAGGAACTTGGACATGAGTCAAGGTACAGGGAAAGGTCAACTATGGAGAGTCCTGGACCTTTGAATGGTAAATCCAGGACTAAGAAAACAAGGAAAGTGAAGTTTACCTTTTTTTTTTTTTTTTTTTTTTTTTTTTTTTTTTAATAACAAACCATTCTATTAAGGGACTTGAGTACCTTTAGGTACTGGGAACATGCATGTATGATTAAAAACCCATGGGTATTTATATCTGAGGATAAGTTTTGAATTAAATGAGCCAGCCAAGGACATGGTTCTTTATTTTTTTTAATTTTGTATTACTGGGATTTAAAAATAATGTAAGGCTTCCAGCAGCACCCCAGCTACCAACCCCTTTTAAAATAATGCCTCCTTCTGTACCCTGTACTGATCTCAGATTCATGATCTTTCCTTAGCCTTCCAAATGCAGAATGATAGATGTCTATCATACCCAGCAACATAATACCGTTTTTGCAGGGTGAGATGGAATAGAGGAATCATTTCTTTTGAAAAGCAATGTAAACATTTGAAGACAGTCTACCCTGTAAAATCTAGATTGTTAGCTGGAGACACCTGCTCCCCCCTTAAGTTATTTCTCCATGGCCCTGGATAGTGGCTATGACTTCTGAACAGAGGATCATGCTATTGCCCCAGGGTTGTTTTGTACTCCTATCTGCCCTCCCCCCTTGTGTTTGACCTTCCAACACTGTAAACACTTGCATGTCAAAGCCAGGGCTTTAAAAACAATGTTTGTTTTTTGAAAAGGATCACTAAACTGTTTTCCCAATAAAAGATAGTCTTTGTGAATAGCAAGAGCATCATAGTGTATTCAAAAGAAAGAGGAAGGCTGGGGGTGGTGGTGCCTATGAGTTCACTTCAAGGGAAGTCACTGTAGCTCAGTTCCCCCTCCCTCTTTCCTTCTTACGTGCACAGCCACAGTGCATTCAATTGTTTAAGAGCAACACATCCTTTGAACTAGCCCTAGGATGGGAATGTCCATTAAAAATAAACAGCTATGTGTCCTGAGCAGCTGGAACTCTGTGTTCTAACACCCAGCAGTTCTGTTTCCTGTCCCTTGATTGTGTATCTGTTCTTCCAGATTGCCTTTGTGCTTTGAAAACTGCAGATTTCAGTAATCCTAGTAATCTCTATGGAAGCAAGCATTTAAATGACCTGACTTCTCTTTACCCAGAGATCTGTGAGAACTGCCTAGGAACACAAAAGCATTGTTGCTAGATGGGTGGAAAGCCTGTTTGGAAAGCTAAATATTTGGAAAACTTCTTGAACAGCCATTGTGGTATAGTGTGTTTGGTGGAATTGGTGGTGGTGGTGGCAGTAGTTTGTGTACATACCCTACCCCTCTCCCCCCTCACATTTTCCTAAGATGAATACTAGGCTATAGTCAGGAACTTTCTTTATCTTTGCTGATTCTTTTCCTTTTTTTCATCCTTTCCAGAAATGGTGTCTATTGTGTGGTCAGGACATCTGTACATGAGAGGAGAAAAAAATATATATTAAATTTGGTCTTTGTCTTTAGAAACATGCTAGTTGTATTAGAGTAAAGCTCTTTTGTCACTGTAACAGACTACCTGATAAAAATAACTCAGTGGAGGAAAGACTTATTCTGGCTCTTAGTTTCAGAGGTTACAGTCGATGATCATCTGGCTCCTCTGTTGATTCTGTATCTCTGGTAAGGCTGAACATTATGACGAAAGGGTGTGGAGGAACTGAACTATTCATTTCACAATAGCCAGGAAGCAGAGAAAGGGGCACAGGATCAGGGACATGATATATCCCATCTAGGTCATAACCTACTTTCTCCAACTACACCTCACTTCCCAGTCATCATAATATTATGAACTCACCAATGGCTTTTTTTATGATTAGGTCAGAGCCCTCAAAACCTAGTTACCTCTCAATTGTTCCACCAGGAAGGACCAAGCTTCCAGTATATAAGGTCTGGGGTTCTCTTGGCTGAATGTGAAAGGGCCAGAGTAGTGTACATTTCAGTAATGAGTAGACAGTGTATCCATCATTATTGAGGTGTGTAACAGCAAGACAAATGCTGACTAAAAAATCAAGGCCTTATTTGCATGGAACTGGTAGACCAATGTTAACTAGGATGGCCCCACCTGGCCTCTCTAAGCTCTTAGGAAGCAACTTGGCTTTGGTTTTCCTGTTCAACATGAGCCATTCTAGAGTCTCCAATATATCATTTGACATAGTAGTTCTCCATTGGGAGGGATTCTGTCTCTCAGGAGGCATGTGACAATGTCTGGAGAGCTGCTAGCAGTAGCTAGCAGGTGAAGACTGAGGATGCTGCTAAATAGCAGCATAGGACATCCATTTTGCCCAAAGCAAAGAATGACCTGATCCAAAATGTTATCAGTGCTGCTGAAAAACTTGGTTTAAGGTAAGGTATTCTGTTTGGTTATCCAGGTTTTTTTTTTTTTTTTTTTTTTTTTTTTAACCACAAATTTCTACTAACCAAATATTTGGGTAAAATAGTCACTGTTGAGGTCTTATACTCAATATTGGTATAAACATTCTTCTGAGGGTCTTTGGTAAATATAATAGTATGATTTGGATCTTAAAGGCCCCCTGATGCCCCTGTATTAAAAGTTGCTGATGTGTGATGCTATTAGGAGATGGTGGAACCTATAGGAAGTGGTACCTAGTAATTGGAAAATAGGCCATTGAGGACATGCCCTTAAAGGAAATATTGCTACCCCAGGCTCTGCCTCATTCATGTCTTGACTGCTTTGAGGTGAACAGATGTGTTCTATTTACCAGGTGCTTCTGCTGCCCTGTTCACTGCTTTGTCACAGCTCAGAGGCAGCCTTTCAAGTGATTCTCCTAGGCATTTTGTCATAGTTTTAGAAAGCTGACTATCACACATCTATACACGTAGCTTCAGTTATCTGCTATTCTCTTGCGCATTATGTATCAGGCCATTCATTGTGCTGTATATGTAAAAGTGGTTGCATGTGCTTTTTTTCTCTGTAGATATTATGATCCTAGTACCATTCTGAAGTTCCTAGTACCATTCTGAAGTTGGATGTTGCCCCACGTTGCTGGCTGCATAGGCTGTTGATGCACAACTGAGGACCTGAGGACAGGAACCTTTTTCTTTTCTAAGTTTAGTGAGGGAGTAGAAGCACCAAGGATTCTGTGGCAAGGGGATTTTAAAAGCATTAGAAACTGCTGTGACTGGGAGAAGGGTCACAGGCAAAAATAGAGGGCCTTGGACTGGTTAGCCCCTAACTAAGCTGAATGGTGGTTATTAGCACAGCCCTTGCTTGTCAAGGTGAAGAAGATGTAGAGCAGTGGAGTGTGAAAACAGGTTGGAGCTCCCTTCTGGGCCCCTCTGCATCTATCCATCGTCCCGTGTGACTGTGACATGACCTCTCCCATCTGTTGCACCACCTCTGCCTTGTCAACTTCCTCTTTTGACCTAAAGAATAGAGATCCTTGAAAATAGTTTTCCTGACCCATGCACAGTCTCTTCCTTCAGAGGGCCAGCTGGTGAGATGTGCATGCATTCTTTTGTGTTACTTGCTTGATTATAAGTACAGGATATTTAGACCATGACATTTTAAAGAGAGATTTGTATTAGCCCAACAAGTTATTTACTCCCCTCCCCCTCTACCGTCTTTCTATGTAGGGCTTCAGACTTTCTATGTAGTTTGTATGTCAGCTGGCTTCTAACTCTCAATCCTCCTGCCTCAAATATTTTAAGTGTTGGGATTACAGGTGATTTCCATCATATCCAACAAAATCAGTGGCAATGTGTCAGACAAGATACATAGAAGATTCTTTAGTTTTCTTACATCAATAAGTATGGAACTCAGGTCCTTGTCTGGACTAAATAAGTGCCCTACCACTTAGACATACCTACCCTCCCACCCCCACCTCCAGCTATTAGGTAACCTTTAATTCACAGGGGAAATGTGACCTGGTTTCTACATAATCCACTTAGGCTAAACTTTTAAGTCACCCCACTTACAAATTGCAACTTTTGTGTTTTCTGTAATGTTATTCCAGCTGTATAAAAACCTTACTGTGTTTAGACAATACAAATGTAGAGGACAAAAAAACCTTTCTAAATATAAGAGCTTAGGAAACATTCTACCTTAAGTAACTTTGGAGTAAATGGCTAGTGGAGAGGTCTCTCTCCCTTTCCACTAACCTTCTGATGTTCTCATGTTATTACCAAGATCTGTGTAAGTTGCCACTGAACCTGTGAGTGGGGTTGTCTGAACTTCATTTCAGTCCCTCCCCCCTTTTCTTTTTCTTCTTCCTCCTGCTCCATACCACTCTTTGGTTATTGAGATAAGGTCCTATGTAGCCCAAGATGACCTGAAACTCACTAGCTGAGGATTACTTTGAACTGCTTGCCATCTTCCTGCCTCCACATCCCAATTGGTGGGTTGCAGGCATATTCTACAAAGCCCAGCTCCCAGTCCCAATCTACCATAAATAGATTATAACAATAATAGTGATTTGTGAATAAATTTGTGTAATACTTGGGGTTTGTAGCATGTTTCCTTCTTTATCTCAGTTGTATCCTATAGTTGACCTAGGGTGTTTTCAGTCTTTTTTTTTTTTTTTTTTTGGAAGCAGGGTCTGTGTATCCCATACTTGTATAGATTGACCTTGAACGAATCCTTCTGCCTTCATCTCCTAAATGCTGGGATTTTACAGGCACATGCTATCACACTTAGCTTTAATTTCAATCTGACATAAACAGATTGTAACAATAACTGTGGTCTGTGAGTATACTTAGTATTAGGAGTTTGCAACATATCTTCATTTTTATCTTACTTTTATCTTCCTGGTTGTCTTTCCTGGTTGTTCTAGGTGTTTTCTTTTTGTCCATTCCTTTCTCTTCCTCGTTCTCTCTTTTTTTCCTTTCCCTCGTTTCCTTTTCTTTTCATTCCCCAATTCCCTTAACTTTCTGCTCCTCCTTTTCTTTTTCTTCCTTTCTCCTTTTCTTATTTGAGGTAGGATCTGTGTAGCTCAAGTTAGTCTTGAATAGAATAATTGAGGATGACCTTGGACTCTGGATCCTTTTGCCACCTACCTCTCCAGTTCTGGGATTATGGTATTTGACACCATGCTTGGTTGGCCTGATAGGTTTTGTGTGTTTGTTTGCTTGCTTGCTTTTATTGCTTTGGTTTATTGATATTTGGTCTCACTGTAGTCTAAGCTGGCTTGGAGCTCCCAGTTCTCCTAAATAAGCTCCCCAAATAGCTGAGATCTATTTGCAGCATTGCATCGTCAAACCCAGTTTAGACAATCAGGTTTTAGATGACCAAAGTGAGATTAAAAAAGAATAAGTAACTTTTTCCAAATCCTGTACAAACAAGTCTTAAGTCCCATTTCCCTCTTCAGTGTTTTGTAAACCCTTCATGACACAAACTTTTTTCTATCTTGCCACCTGTTTTTTTCTTCCTCTGTGCCATCAGGGCTGTGTATCTGGTAGTGCATTTGCCTCAGAACTTTTATCAATTAGTTTTGGGTAACAAACCACACAGAAATTAGAATAAAGATTGCTTAATACAAATCAGAATTTGGTGAATTGGCTGTGGGTTTTTTTTTTTTTCTGTCTTGTCTCTTTCACTAGCAAACTAGAGAAGTTGCCATAGAGACCAGAGGTCTTGCAAAGCAGGACTAATTTACTCTATGCCTGTGGCTTTTGCTAAAAAAACTCTTCTGCTCATGCACCTATTGTCACAGCTTCTCAGGATACTGAAGCAAGAGAATTCTTGAATGTGGCAGTTTGGTGCTAGTTTTGACACTATAGTGTGTACTCACCACTTGCATCGGGCTATTCTTTTTTTTTTTTTTTTGACTTGGTATTAACTAGTTAAAATAACTCAAAACAAATGTAAATAGCATATTAAAAAAAAGAAGGCAGAATCCCCAAGGTATGTACAAAAAGAGAAATCTGTCTTCCCTTCCCCAGCACCCCAAAAGCTCAGTGGTGCAGTGGTGTGTGTGTGTGTGTGTGTGTGTGTGTGAGAGAGAGAGAGAGAGAGAGAGAGAGAGACAGAGACAGAGACAGAGACAGAGACAGAGACAGATAGGGAAGCTAGTCAGGGCCACAGTTCACTAGGAAACTGGCTAGGATGCCCTGAAATTCACTAAAGAGCCATTTGAAAGTTGTTGCTAAAACTCACTAGGAAGCTGTGGTGATGAAACTAAGAAAGGCAGGCACCTTTGAGATTATTGTCACTAGTGTACCACCGGACTGCCATGTCCCACAGGACTGGCAGAGAGGAAAGCACTTGAGTAAAGGAAGGGAAACCAGTTGGTGTCTGTTGGTGTCCCTCCAGTGCCCTCTGCTGACAGTACTGAAAAAGTGCAGGCTGTGACTTCAGGAAAGATGTTCCCAGGGTATTGTTTCTGAGCTTGGGTTTTACTGTCATTGAGATATGAGTCTTGACTTTGGAGGGTCAAATCAGTATGGCTCTAGATTTCTTCCTTCCTCCAACACTGCTTTGGCTCTATAGATAAGCTTTTCTTTCTTTCTTTCTTTCTTTCTTTCTTTCTTTCTTTCTTTCTTCTTTAAAGTTGTGAGTTAGGGCATTGGATTGCTAACTGGTGGTGCTTTGCTAACTAGCAGTACTGGAAATATGCTGTTTTTAAATCCTTCTTTTCAGCAGAAATATAGCTTTCTCCAAATTTTTTTTCTGGGTTTACTTTTTCTGTCCCTGGGTGTCTCTTAGGCAGGCTGTTTCTGGCACTGTTTAGAGTACAATCTTGTCCTGATAGAGATTTGCCAGGTATTGTAGTCTTTAGGCCTTCACCTCATCTGGAGGTCACCCATCATCATGAAAACCTTGCCACAGAATATAAATTGCTCTCTGGTTCCCAGTCTATCCTATCTGGCTGCTAAGCCTGCCTCTCTGCCTTGCAAAACTTTGACCCAATGCCTGATTCTCACAGTCAGCAGAGTAGTGAGCTCCTTTTTGTTCACTAATACCTATCTGCACAGCCCCTTGACCTTGTGCTCACCTTGGGAGACTGAGGCCCCATGGGCACTTCTGCTTTACATTTTGGTGTCTACATGACTGTGCCCTTGGATCAGAACTTGTCACCAATTCTTCACCTTCCTTTTAAACATTTCATTTACCTGTCTCTGTTACCGCATCCAGGTCACATCTGCCTCTCTCTGTCTTAGGGCCAAGTATAACCTGAACCTCATTTCAGGGCTGGATGAAAGGATTATTAGACCTCTGTATTATTTTTCCCTGAAGTCCCACCTTAATGGTATTTCCCAACCTGTTAAGTACCCCACCCCTGGCCTGAGTCAAACTTCCTTTCTGAAGGAACTGAGACCAAACAGAATGAGTAATGGATTTAAGAAGACTGGGAAGTTATTATTCTCCTGTGTAACAAAAGGCATGGCCTGGTCTATTCATTGGAAGGGAAAATATTCTGGAGATAATTACAGCTGATAACCTGAAGGTGTGACTCACATTTTGAAGTGTGATCTTAGACTCATAAAACAGCAAAGTTGCTCTTCCCTATTTCATTCTGATGACTGGACGTGTGGGTATGTTCCCACTTCCCCAAGCTCGGAATTTAACTTCAACATGAATGGCCAGCTAGATCCTCTTCCTTTCACCACCAGAATCCTGCTTACCTTAGTTGTCTTTACACTGTGAAGATGTCTTGACCTCTGTCAAGAGCACTGAAAGACTTCAGGGGTGGGTCTTCTTGCCCTGCACTTAATACAAGGTTTTGCTGTAGCCTAGATTGTCCCCAAACGTGTAATTCTCCTACTTTAGCCTCACCCCACTACTGCCAGGGTATCAGGTGTCTGCCACTATGCCTGGCCTTTGCTGTTCTATTCTTTTTGTTGAAGACATTTGTTTTTATTCTCACTACAATGTTAATATCCTGAAGCAGTTGTTTTCATAAATTCACACTTGACTTCTCTGCCCTCCCTCACCCACCACTACCCAAAGAATAGTACCCACATTCTGCTTCAAGGTCAAGTTCTCAGTCTTCTCACTTTCTGCCCGGATCCTCCCACACTCCCGTGTATTCTTTACACCGTTTCTCCTGACTCATCCCTCTGGCATGCCTCCATTTCCTGCCTGCATGCTTCTTCATGTCAAGACCTCCCTGGAATGTCCTCCCTAATGCTGCTGTATTCCTTTCAAGTTGCCCTACACATTTTATTTGTGGAGCTTTTCCATCTCCACTTTGAACCTGAGGTGAATATGACCCTTCATATTTCCATTATACCAAATTATAATGTCTCATCCACACTGCACCTGGTTACCTATAGAATTCATATTCTTTTGTCTTCCCAAGACTTCACTTTTTACTTACAGTAAAAAGTTTATAGCTTTGCCATTGGACACACACTCTGAATTTTCCTTACCAAAAACACAGGACTACAGTGTAACAAGTGTCATGTAGCAATTCTGTTTTCTATTTTAATTTGTTTACTTGTTTGAGACAAGGTCTCACTGTGTAACTCAGGCTGGCCATGAACTCATAATCCTTTGTCTTAAACTCTTGAGTTCTGGGATCACAGATGTGTACCACCCATGCCTAGCTCACTCTAAATCACAGTCATTGTTCCTTGAAAATTGGTGCGAAATTAAGTTGTTTTCTAGTACCAGCATAAAGAATTAAGTCCAACTTGAGATAGCATATGAGTTTAGTATAGAATGGAAATTGATTAAGCATTTTCTTTTTAAAATTGTGCATCATTTTCTTATACTAATCTGGAAAAAGATGTTACTCTGTTATGTACAAAGTGAGTAGCAGTATTCACATAGCAGGGCCAAGCAACTGAACCTGATTTATGAGGTATGATGAAATACTGTGCGCTTAGATGTTATCAAGGACCATTTCACTGCTACAAAACAAAGTAGAAAATACAACTAAGGATGAATTCCTGGTCCTTTGAGGTCAAGGAATTTATCCCAATTTGGTGTGGGGAATGGTTGATTTTTCTGTTGACCACATATAGGACTATTTTAGCTACCAGAAGAAAAACCTCAGAAGGGGTTTTGTATACTATTACATATAGCACATAAGCTTGATTCAGGATTGATTCCAGCCTTCTAGAGCCAGCTCCTTTAGGGCCAAGGAGGGAATTAAAAAAAATGACAATGCAGGACACATTCATCTTTCACCGAAATGATCACCATCCCCAGTTACCCAATTGAAGTTCAACATAGTGAATGAAAAATGAGGACATGATGGCTCCAAGGTATGGTCGAGAAGGTTTATTGTCTAGAGAACTGCCAGAGGTATATGGAAGAGTCTAGACTGAACTTGGCCAGCAGGACTAAACAGGACCATGAGAGGAGAGAGGAAGAGAAGAGAGGAGAGGAGAGAGGAAGAGGCCAAGAGAAGATTTCCTCTCATGGACCCAAGAAAGTCTGTGGGAAGCAAGAGGGTTCATAGCTGAAATGGTTAAATTTTATAGGAAAAGAGAAGCTGGGGAAAAGAAAGTGAAAGTTCAGCGCCTGGGGTAGTTTGGAGCAGGGGCCAGGGGGCAGGGTTTGCCAGCCAGGACAACTTTGTAACTGGTACTTGTAACTGGTAATGTTGAGAGATTCTGGGATAACCACTATCCAGTGGTTAGTGGATAGCCAGTATCCACTTTGATATGTTAAGTAGACACCTCAGCCATTTGTTCAGGATTTTTTGAGAACTAACACATAGGACAGGCTCTAGGGTCAAAAATAGGCTCTAGTTGTTCACTAGGCATGTCCCATCATGGTTCTTTTGTCTTCTTTCCAAGCAGGTCCTTAGTAAACAATGCACTAAGACAAACTTGACTCGTGGATAAAAGGAGCATTTACTGGGTTTGGGCTAAGGACTTGTATCCTAAAGGTGCTATTCTGACTAGATTCTGTGAAGGGAGTGGATTTAGGAGACTAAATACTAAAATGAAGATGGGAGCCACATGTCTCCATTTGAAACTACCAATTAAGATCCTGAAGATATAATCAGTGTGACAGGTGTTGGGGACATGAGATCTAGCAGACTTGAATGAGAAGGGAAATGTAAATAAAAATATATTGAATTAAAAAAAAAAAGAAATAGTGTACTTGCTTTACTTCTTGGCCTTGCCCCAAGGACCTACAATTTTCACAGCTTCACATTTGGGTTTCTTCATCCCCAAGGAATTTCATGAGCTTGATGGGCTTAAGCTATTGTCTAAGTTTCCTTCTTTGAAGAAATCTCCCAGATCAAAGAGAGAAAAGGTTGTAAGGTTCAGGTCTATCATGATGACCTTGAAGGAGAACCTCTAGATACTTGATGATACCCTAAAGGCTGTTACCATGAGCTATAATTAAGACACACTGTTGTGATAGTCTAAAGGACTCTATTGTCTTATCTGATTTATAGGCAAGAGGGTAGTTGATCTTCAGTGAGTCTGCATACCTGTGATCTTTACTGATATTGTAGAAGGAATGTTTAAGCACCATGGGTGGTGGTGAAATATCATAGGAGCGCCTTCAGATTTTCACCTGTGCCTCTCCATGCTTGGCAGCAGTTTCTGCTTTATTGAGGCCAGTCAGACTCCCATACATATTGAGGTGCTAGGTCTTCTCTTTTGGCAGTCGTTCAAAGGATCAGACTGCTTTTTTCTGTGCTGAGGTGAAACAGATGTCAAATTCATAGTCAGCTTTTCCCAATGCTTGCCCACGCAGTTGGTGCTGAAGCTGTTCTCTAGGTCCTAGGCACGCTTACCATGCTGGAGCACTATCAGATTGTAGGCTACAGTGGAGCAGGCTAGAGGTACAGCACCAACTTTTTGGTTTTTTTTTTTAATTACATTCCTCCTTCATATATAAATATCTCTTGTCAAGGGAGCAATAGAAAGGAAAATACCAAATGCAAACATGCCTTGTTTTCCCTGGTAAATATAGATGGAGTATGTTGAAAAAGGAAGATGGGTGTTCTGTTAGTAAATAAGACCTTTGTAGACAAGAAATGGTAGGTGGCAGGCATCAGCCTTCCTTGAGAAGGTGGTAGGGTTCAGATGAGATCATTTTGATAGAATATCCCAGAATTCATCAAATAAGCATTTGTGGGAACAGGACAAAAACCTGACTCTTAAAACCCAATCACCATAGCTGATTCAGAGAGAGAGATAATACATCATTTTGAGGAAATACTGCACCAAAAACTGTCTTGGCCCAGCAGAGTGGCATACTTGGTAATTCTATCTCCTGGGAGTACAAGGGCAGTGTGGGATACATTATAAGACCCAGTCTCAGAAAAATTGGGACTGGAGATATTTAGGGTGTATTATGAAGTGCTTGGCTTATGTGCATAAAGCCTTGGGCTCAATTCCTAGCACAATAACTCTGTTACCATAGCTTTCCTAAATTTCTTTTTTTTTAATTACTTTTATTTTTTACAGTCTAGTCATTACCCACCTCCAGGCCCACCGCCCTCCCACAGTTCCTCATCCCATTCCTCCTCCTCCCTGTCTACAAAAGGATGTGCCCACCACCTCCCTACCAGGCCTCCCCTAAATATTTTCTTAACATTAGTACAATTAAAAGTTTTTGGGGTCAAGGATGTGTTTTAAAGTTTAGTTCCTATCAGTTTTATACTGGGCCAGAATCATTTTCTTCCTTTCATATAGTGAAGAGTACACAACATTTTATTGTGTGAAAATATATCCAATATAAAATTGAGCATTTTAAAGCATGTTGAGATGTAGATTCAATGGCATTAGGCAAAATTTCCACTATTGTACAGCCATCACCAGTGTCTCTGTGTTGTCTCCTTCCATTTTCCAGCCCCATTCTGTTTCTGTCTCTATAGTTTTGGGTACTTAGGTACCTCATATAAATAGAGTTACATGTTTGTTTGTTTTTAATCTAGTGTTTGTCATACAGTATAATGTCAACATTCATACTTATTGCAACATGACAAAGCACCCTTTTTGGCACCATGAGATTAGTGAGATGGAACCTCAGATCTTATGCATGTACCCTAACTCTGAGCTACATCTCAAAGGGCTGAGTAATATTCCATTGTACATGTATACATTTTACTTACATATTTAACAGTGGCCATTTGGGTTGTTCCTAGGAAGCATAATTATTTAATAGTAAGGCCCAAATTTGTTTTTCAGCCCACCAACCAGGGACCCAGACTCCTACTAAACTGGAGGGTATGGTGTTGAGATTCTACCAGCTGGCTTCAGGACAGTAATTCCATCTACATGGATGTAGTTTTAGGATTTGGGCTGTCTTTTCTTCTACCACTATTAGCAGTCCAGGTCGTTCCAGGTTGTTCTTGGTGTTCATTCTTCCTCCTTGTATATCCTTTTTTCTTCATGGTCTATGTTATATCTAAGTTGCCTCCATTGGTATCCCCAAACTCACCTCCAGGCTTTAAAATTTCCTGTTTCTGTTCACTCCACATGTAGCATGCCTTCCTATGCCCTAACCTCAGACAGCTAGTCACCTACATGCTCTTCACCTGGGTGATCCTGTGTCTTTCACATAAGACTTGTCAAAACCTCATGTTTTCCAGATGTCTATGTGTACAGTCTTGAGACAATTACAAATTAAGTATGTCTTAATTTATCCCTTATGACATTGGAATAAGATTGTCTAGACTTGTTGGGTGTGTTGGCACATATCTTTATTTCAAACCCTTGAGAGGCACAGGCAGGTGGTAGATTTCAGTGAGTTCGAGGCCACCCTTGTCTATACAGCAAGTTCCAGGCCAATGAGGGCTACACAGTGAGATTCTGCCTCAAAGGGGAAAAAAAAGTTGCTTGATTTTTGAACTGAGTTATTATTAGAAGGAGTACTTCCTGTTTTTGCTAGGAGTGTATCTTTGAACCTGAGTCCACATACATGAAGACAAGTGCTTTACCACTAAACTATATCCCCAGCCCGGTTTTTAAAATTTTTATTTGTTGATTCACTTATTCAAATCTCCCCCCTTGTGCGGCGTGCACGAGAGAGAGAGAGAGAGAGAGAGAGAGAGAGAGAGAGAGAGAGAGAGAGAGAGAGAGAGAGAGAGAGAGAACACGAACTGTGGAGAACTTTCAAGAGTCAATTCTCTCCTTCCAATGAATGGATGTTGGTTCTCTCTTTTTACCATGGAGATCAAAATCTGTTCATCAGTCTTAACAGCAAGCACCTTATCTGCTGAACTACCTTGTTGCCCCCAACTCAGTTGTTGTTGTTATTGTTGTTGTTGTTGTTGTTGTTGTTGTTTGGGAGCATGGGCTGCTAAGTTACTGCCTAAGCCTCCTGAGTACCTGAGACTCAGGCTTGTACCTTCAGGACAAGCTAGGAGTAAAATTTTAATTTTTATGTGTAATACTGACCTACAGTGACTAAATGCCTTTTTTAGCATAAAACTTCAGTTCTCCTGGGGACTTGGTAGAGATTTTTTAAAAAATATGTATCTATGTTTTATTTATATATGAAACAGGGTCTCACTTTGTAGCTCAGGCTGGCCTAAAACTTACAGCAATCTCTTGTCTCAGTCTCTTGAGTGCTGTTATAAAAGATGTGCACCAGCACAGATTATGAGACAAAAGCATCCTGAGTGTGAGACCAACCTGGGTGGTGAGACTTTGTTTCAAAACAAGCAAGTCAGCTAACAGCAAGCAAGTCAGCTAACAGATTATGCATTGAACACTGCCAATCATTTGTTTGCCACTGGGCTTTTTTGCAGCTTGTTTATTTGCAGAAGTTCTGGGGAAGTGGGGGTATAATAAGCAAAGTAGAAAAGATATTTGTCTGTGTGGACCTAAGAGTCAATGGTGCTTTGTGGCACTATCTAAATGTGTGGTTGTGTTCTAGTAAATTTTTATTAAAAAATAAGGACAGTAAAGACTCGGCTGGATTTTGTTTGGCCAACGACTATTTGTTACCTAACCACTTGTGTTAAGTGTGTGTGTGAATTTGTGATTGTTTAGTCTCTACTAAGTGGTATAAATAATAGATCAGATAAACTGGCTAAGGATTCAGTGGTCACTGCTTTGTTTTTAAGGTAGGAGCTGTAGAAGATGATATAAACCTTTGTGTATGTGTGCCTTTTTTTCCAGTGCTGAGGATGGAACATTTCCTTACAGGTTTACACAGCCTGTTCTTTACAGGTAACTGAGCTAATTCCTTACAAAGTTTTGAACTTATGTAAGTAAAACAGTAAAACAGCTCTCTCTAACATCTTTCCAGGCATTGTTACCTCCGATTCTTCAATCAGTTAGAAAAACAGTACTAACTTTGATATGCTTCTGTATCATCTTTTAATTCTCTAATCTTCATTTCCCCATCCTAGCAATTCCATAGCCCCATGCACTCTCCTTCTGATACTATTTATTCCTAAATCTTATATAGTTTCCTACTTTTTCTATCCATACCTTTTCTTCCTGAGACTCCTCTCTCTATCCTCGATGTCTCCTAGTTCACCCTGGCTAACCATTGCAGCAGTCATTAAACCAGAGGGTATATATGCTTCCTCTTGATTCCGAAATCAAGGCCAAGTCTGGCAATGAACTTTCCAAAAAGGACCGTATAGGCTTTTATGGCCCCTTGTGGTTATATTGTTTAGACCCTAAAGGCCAAGTAGAAGGCCTGTTCCTCATTTTCTGCAGCCATTCCTCATTCCTGAAAACTGCATCTGTTTCAGTTACTATGGCATGATTAGCCCTGAGTTGGGGAAGTAATAGTTTCAGAAAGAAAGATTGAAAGTAGAGTAGTAAAGACAGCAGATCAACTTTGGGACAACAGCAACAATCAGCAAGCACATGTGGGGATTATAAGGATCAACAGCCTGGCGATGCTTCAAGGGCAGGAACTGTGTCACATCTGGCCTTGCACAGCCATGCCAGACCTAGCACTAGAGAATATATTAGAAAGCTGGATGTTGTGGTGACAGTGCAGGCCTGAAATCCCAGCTACTTCAGAAGCTGAGTCAGGAGGATGATAGGTTCAAGGCTACCTGGGCTATAAAATGAGACCCATTCTCAGCGAATGAATGACTGATGAATGAATAGTCCCGGGGACATAGCTCAGTGGGGCAGGGTTTAGTTTTCCATACTAGAAGAAAGAAAGGAAGAAAAGGAAAGAAGGTCATTAGGAATACTACTAAGTATCAGACTACTTAATGTGTATGAGGTTTCTCTTGGGATCAAGGAAATGCTCAGAAATTTGATGGTGACTGTGGAATGCTGAATGAACTGAAAGTTGTACCAATGTATGGCTTTTATGAGTGGATCTGTGAAATTTGAATTATATCACAAGTGCCACTAAAACAAGGCACAGGATTAAAGTATGAAAAATAATTACCAAATAGTAAAAATAACCAAGAAGTATTGTTTGGATGAAGGAATTCCAGAATATGAATCTGGTTTTGGTTCCTTTGTTTTGGTTTGATGGATTTCTGAGTCTTTCCATTCATTTTTCAGTGAACTTGTATGGGGGCTGACTGGGGTGAGGGATGCTGTATAAGCGGCATTGTATTAGTGTAACCCTGGTCTTTCAGTGGGAATAAACTCAGCTTCCATGGCCTGTTTGCCCCAAGCTTTCTGGATCTTTTTACTCCTGGATTACCCTAAAACTGGGACCTACTTCAAGCCTGTACATATTAAATTCCAAGCTGCATTAGAGGACCTTGCTATGGTTCAAGAATGTTCACAGAACCCCTTCTCTTTACAGATTGAAGAAGGAAGCAAAGCTGCAGCAGTGGACAAGCTACTTGCTGGAGATGAGATCGTGGCCATCAATGATGTGAGTCTCTCAGGGTTCAGACAAGAAGCAATCTGTCTGGTGAAAGGCTCCCACAAGACCCTGAAGCTTGTGGTCAAAAGGTAAGATGTGCACCTCTTCTTTATTAACCAAGACAAAGAGAGGCATAGAATAATAAATTGCCAAGCCTATGTGGCTTGTCTGTATGTTAGAGATATCGATATGTGTGTTAGCTTAAAATTACAGTTTTCTCTCATTAGTTTCTGAAGACTGTTCTAGAATCACCCTTTTGGATACCAGAACCAGCACATGCTTCAGGCCATTGTATTTGTTTATAATCTAAGCACATCCTCTTACATGCTTTAAATAGTCTCTAAGGACCTAAACTTTTAAGTTACCATGACAAAAGTACCTGAAAGTAACAACCTCAAGGAGAAAAGATTTCTTTTTGGCTCATGATTTCAAGAGATTTCTGCCCATCACATTAGAGAAGGACTGAGTTTGATAGTTGTAGAAGTTTTTTTGCAGACTCCTCCTCCACAGTTTTGCTGACCAAGAAGCAGAAGAGATGAACCAAAACTAGAGCTGAGCTAAAACTATCAAGGGCTTATCCTCAATAACCTTCCAGGAGCCAGACCCCACCCCCCTAAGGCCTTCAAAACACAAGCTATGGGGGGCAGTCTGTTCCCAATGAGGGAGTATATTGTTGCCTATTGTTCATAGAAGGTGAAGGGCAGGTGGTTTGGATTACTTTGGTTTGTTTATCTGTTTGTTTGTTTGTTTGTTTGTTTGTTTTTCAAGACAAAGTTTCTTTGAGTTGCTCCAGCTGTCCAGGAACTCACTCTGTAGACCAGGCTGGCCTTGAACTCACAGTAATCCCAATGCCTCTGTTCCCAGGTGTGGGGATTAAAGACAGGTGCCACCACCGCCACAGCCTGTTTAACTCTTAAGCAGGAAAGACAAACTTGGTTGTGTCACAAATGCAGATAACAGATACTAGGTTTATAACACTGTGCTGCAGTTTAGGCGCAAAATGCGTGTTCCTATAAGTTAGATTGGGGGTTGGCACTTAGATGATGCTAAGAAAAAGAAATTAGGGACTTGATGCTTTTATGTATAGGATAAAAACAATCACCTTGGTACCATGAGAAAACTTGTATTTTATTGTTTTCAGAGATTTCAGGCATGTGCCTCTGAAATTTGTTACATATCTGTTTTGATAGAATCAATAGAGTTGTTGATTTAATTAAAAAGTTAAACTGATGTTAGTGCATGCTTTCAATCCCAGTATATGTGAAGCAGAAGCCGGTGGATCACTGAGTTCAGTACCAAAAAAGCTTTGAACATATAAGTATGTATACTTGTGCTTGTCTCAACAAAAGTTAAGTCATTTACTTCAGATTTTATCGCACCCTGAAAAACATACTTCTGCAGAGCAACTCTTCCTTTCCCTCCCCGTCACACCCTTGTTTTTTAACTACAAGCAGAATCCAATGTAAAGGTTCAGAGATGAGAGTAAGGAGAAGTTGGGGAGGTGGTTCAGTGGGTAAAGCACACAGGTGTGAGGACTGGAGTTCAGATCTCCAGCACTTGAAAAAACAGACAGGATCCCAGGAACAAGGTGGCTAGTTAGATTAGCCAAATCAGTGAGCTCTGTGCTCAACCAAAGGAACATTTCTTTCCCTCAGTATATAAAGTAAACAGGGATTGAATAAGACACAAGATAACGAACTTTAACTCACATATACCATATATGCAGTCCGATACATGGAAGCCCTTGTACACATGCGGTAAATAAATAAATAAATAAATAAATAAATAAGAAAAGTCATATTAACCCTTATTTCTAAGTGGGATATGCTTTTGAATGCCTTTTGTTTATGTTTCGGCAGTGCTGGAGATCAGACCCAGGTCCTGCTATGTGCTTATGAGGTGCTCTGCCACTGACTATAGCACTTCCAGTCCTAAACACCCTTTTAATTAGTCCTTGTAGCTCAGAAGATACAATCTCAGAAAGTGGAATATGAGTTATCATCAATGTATAATTCCTTGATTACCTCATGACCCCTCAGAAGGAAGTTGTCTTAGGAATACTATTGCTATGATGAAACACCATAACTGAAGCAACTTGAGGAGGGTAGGGTTTATTTGGCTTAAACTTCCATATTGCTGTTCATCATTGAAGGAAGTCAGAACAAGACAGGAGCCAACACAGAGGACATGGAGGAATACAGCTTACTAGCTTGCTCTTTGTTGCCATAAGAAAGCTCAGCCTGCTTTTTAAATAGAAGCCAGGACCACCAGCCCAGAGGTGGTATCACCCAAAATGGGTTGGGCTCTCCCCTATAAATCACTAATTAAGAATGCTTTCCAGCTGGGTCTTATAGAGGCATTTTCTCAGTTGAGGTTCCCTCATTTCAGATAACTAGTGTGTGGCAAGTTGACATAAAACTATCCATTATGGAAGTCCTTTGTTGTCATGAGATGCAATTACTCTTAGTCCAGTGATGGTCATGGGAGGATGCTAATTCTAGAGGTGAGACTAGAACACATTGCCTCTGGGAATTGTCACTGCTTCTTAAACTTCACTCTTTGATTGTGAAGAACTATCACTTGCACTCTGACTAACTTGACTTTTGAATGGGGGAAGATACAAATTTCAAATCCCTGCTATTCGGCATCTGAATTCTTAGCATAGGATTTTTTTTCTTTCTTTCTTTTGAGACACGGTCTCACTGTATAGCCCTGGCTAGCCTTGAACTTATGTTGTAGACCAGGATGACCTAAAGGGATCACCTACCTTTAGCATGCTGGAATTGAAGGCATATACCACCACACCAAATGTAGTAAGGGAAAATAGTTTTATTGTTTACTTTGCATTTCTATATTTATGAGGTAAAGTGGACATTGCTATGTATATTTCTTAATGTGCTTGGTATAATTTGTTTTTAATGTGGAATTATATATCTAAAAGGGAATCAATAGATGAATTGAAGCCTATTTAAAATATGTCAGTGCCACCTAGGAAGCAAAGAGAGGAGACCATAGAGCTTTTACTGGCTGGTATAGCCAAAAAGATATGTAAAAGATTTCAGGAAGAGGAATTAAACTTTTCTCCTGAAGGATGGAAGTCATTATGGAGAATTCCTGTTTCATATTCTATATACTGTTTCCTTTAAGTATAGACAATTGTGCTTTAAATAAATAAAGCTGAATAGTTTAAGTAGGAAGATTTAAAAACAAAGCAGTTTATTCAAGCGTTTATCTGAAATATATTTTAATAACATACTTAGTGTTTTAAATTTTTGTAAATAATTTTGTATGAATTGTAAGTAATAGGGGTAGGTATTATTCAAATTTGACATGATTCTGTTTAGAGATGTGAAGACCTTTCCTAAGCTGGTAAATTAGTTAATATTAAGACTTATGTCTGTTTCTTAGTAGTGCATGGTGAATAATTATTGTTACTCTTAAAGATAAACAATACTCCAACACTCTAGAGTAACAGGCTTTATTTCAAATGAACCAGATGTTTTAAAAAATTCAGCATGTATTCATTCACTTTTTTCTCCATGCTGCAGACAACCACTCAATCTGCTTTCTGTACCTGTGGATTAGTTAGCATTTACTAGTATTTTATATTGAGTGCCAAGATGGAGCATGCCTTCTCACAAAAGGCCCAGGTTGATTCTGAGCCCTGAAAGAAGAGTCTAACTTACAAAAGAGTCACTCTGAAAGTGACTCATAGCTTGTAGCTGTTAACATTTGAATTGTTATCCCTGCATAGACTCCCCTCCCCTTAATGACAGCTGCTCCCTGCTTTTATTTCCTGTGTTTCTTTTATCTTAGTGTGAGGTAACCAGGGGACCAGCCAACTGGGATGGGATTTCAATAGGCCAGTTTCACAAAGCAGTGGCATCTTGTTTCACAAGGCCCCAGCAATCTTGTCCTCATTGAGAAGCAGTGCCCAGACAGTAATGCCTGAAGGGACATGGTGATATCTGTATCCCCCGGTGAAGATTCTTCCACAGACAAAAGAGAATGGTTACTTTTCTCAGGGTTAGCTGGGGAAGAAAAGAACTTCAACTATCATCTCCAGCAAGAGCACATGTTCTTCTTCATGATGTCCAGGTGGCATTCGGGCTCATGAGCAGTAGGGTGGGGGACTCTGTAGGAGCCAGATCTGTGGGGCTGTGACAGGTTGAGTCCAGCATGCCAACCTTGTTCTTTGGTTTCTGAGGTGTTTGATGTTTCAGTGTGTCCCTTTGCAGTGCTATGTAGGGTTTAGTTTCTATAGAGTTGTCACCTGTTTTGTTCTCCTCAGTGCACAGTTCTGTGCCTGCTGATTTCATGGATAGAGATGGCATGGATCTGGGCTCTAGGGTTTTCACAGAAGGCTACGGACTTTTTTGTTGGGTAGCAGTATTGGTTTGGCCACTCAGTTGGATTAAAAACAGAGGGAGGCAGAAACACAGGATTTAGAGAGGTCAGCCTGGTCTAGAATGAGTGTAATGACACTTTGGGTAGTTTATTGAGATGCTGTCTCAAAATAATAACTACAAAGAAAGTCTGGAGGTTACAGCTTAGTAATTAGAATACTTATCTAGCATATATACAAAAACCACATCAAAATGTACCCATGAATCCTAGGGAAATTTTCTTTTAAATATTACACCATAAATTATTTTTATAAGGCTGATAGATTTTCATCACAATAAAGTATACCTGCCTTACTTTAAATCTTACCGTTAGAATTCTGTCTAAGCTCCACCGCACAATTACCTGGCAACAGCTAGGTATGCCCCTCCCCATCATTACCTGGCAACAACCAGGTAGGCCTAGCCTACTATAAAAGAGGATGCTTGTCCTCCCCCTCCCCCCAGCTCTCTTACTCCTCTTACCTCTCTCACTCTCAGCTTCTCTCTGGCCCCCTCTTGGGCTCTCCTCCCCTCCCCCCTCTCTCCACGTGGTCATGGTCGGCCTCTGCTTCTGTACTCTCTCCCTGTCTCTGCCTTTCTCTTCCTCTATTACCCCCCTTAACTCCCCTCCCCATGCCCTGAATAAACTCTATACAATACCGGTGTGTGTCTGGTCCCTGGGGAAGGGATGCCTCAGCATGAGCCTGCTGAGGTATCCCCTTCCCCCACACAGCCCTATACCATATTCTCTAACCTCTTTCTCTTTTTATGATCATAACACTTACTCTAGTAGTTTCTTGTGATCCTGTCCTAGATTACATGCCATTTTGTTGGGGACAAGCCAGGGTTGGGTTGATTCATGTTATTTGTGTCTTTGCTGGTAGCCATAAACCGTCTTGTGAATCTAATTATATCTCCTAAGCTTTCATTCAGTAGCAGCTTAACACCAAAGAGGAGGCTTTTCTCTTGCTGGAAGCTGCAAGGGTTAGGCAGCCTGCATCAGATGGTTGCATATTTTGCAGAAAGCAGGCTTCAAAAGCTGAGCAGTAGTCTTGCTTGCTGGGAGCAAGTTTCTTGCAGCATATATCATTCTCAAATGTTGCAGAGTTTCATTGCCTTCAGCTTCAGACTGGTACTCTATTGTACTCTCCTTTCCCTTGGCCTCATGGAGCTAACCTTGAGAGGGACAGCAACAGGTCCTTTGTCTCCTTCTATTTGCTTGCCTCTTCTCTTTCCTCTTCTCTGGAGAGCCTTGCCTTGGTGGAATTCTCCCAGAATAGGGACTCTTGGAGGTGTGGGATTTCTAGGGGTATCAAGGCATATCCATACTTAAGAGTAGCTTGCTATTGTTTGCTAAGGGCTAAGGGCATTATTTCTATTCTGTGAGCTTTTGGGGGCATTCTACTGTGCTTATTTTCTTGTTGAAGCAGAGATTTTGAACTTTATACCCTGATTTGTTTGCCCTTCTTTCAGTATTTTCTTTATGAAAATCAAGAAAAGAAGCAAAACTGCATAGTTCATAAGTGTTTTATCTTGAATTTGGACTTACATGTAGCTTAAATAATTTAATCAGATGAGTCTCTGATACATTTCATTTTCTAGGTCAAAGTTAAGACTTTTATTTTTCATTCTTTCTTCATTGTAAAAAATAAAGAGCTAGATCTTTATGAAGCCTCTATGCATACTGTAACTAAGGCATGCGAATGATGTTTATAAAGTTCAATTTGGCAGAAGTATTGTCTAATGAGTCCTAGGGAGCAAAAGAGGCATTACTTTGAAAATGTTTATGGCTTTTAGTCTTCATTAGTTTTACTATTTTTGTTAATATCTCAGTAATATACATTAATAGATTTTGCTTTTCTTTTTGTTTTTTGTTTTTGTTTTTTGAGACAGGGTTTCTCTGTGTAGCCCTGGCTGTTCTGGAACTTACTCTGTAGACCAGGCTGGCTTTGAACTCAGAAATCCACCTGCCTCTGCCTCCCAAGTACTGGGATTAAAGGCGTGTGCCACCACTGCCCGGCACATTAATAGATTTCATTATGACATTTTTCTTGCATATGATTATCACTATACTTTGTCTTTTGTTTTCCTCTGGTGCTGAGGACTGAACCCAGGGCCTTGCTGATGCTAGGTAAGCATTTTATTATTGAGTTCCATCCCAACCCCATTGACGGTTTTTAATATATTAAGAGATACATATTTACTATATTAAGAGAGAGAAATTAAGAGAAACTGATATTTTTGTTTATTTCAAGTTTCTAAAGGAACTTGTTTCTTTTTGTTTAGTTTTTGACACAAAATTTCACTAGACCCAGGTTGGCCTCAAGCATGAGATTTTTCTACTTCTGTTTTCCAAGGCTGAGATTGCAGATGTGTATCATGGCACTCTTTCAGACAAACTATAAATTATATAACTAGCTTTACATGTTACAGATTATGTCATAGAGATCTGAGGAATTAAGATGTAAATTGTAGCATTAACAACATAGCTTATATTTTTATTTGTGGTGCTGTACCATAGAGTCAAATTCTATACCTATATTCTTCTCTCAACTTATATTCTTTTTAAAAGGATGAGATCTACCTAACATAAGATTCTTTACTTTAGGAAGAAAGATTTCTCTATATACAGTTGAATTGTAAAGAGAAGTATGTTCATGAGATTATGGAGTATTCTCCCTTGGTATATGGGAGTGCCAGGACCTGCAGCCCAGCAGGCACCAGGGATCCTGGCAACTTCTCAATGGATTTGCCTGGGCAGGAGGCCCATGTTTTGGTTATGTCCAACATGTTGCTCACATTTGTTATTACTTGTAGGAGACCTGTGACTCTCAGAGGTCTCTGTCCTGCCCTTGGCTATGTTTTGAGGATTCCCTGTTTATCAGGACTGGCTACTGGGCCTAGGAAAATGCACTTTTGGTTTCTCACCAAAGGGCAAGGAGAGGTAATATCTGTAGAACTGTAGATGGATACCTAGTAGGTCACAGAGAGTGAATAGATGTCACCTTTTCTTACACTTGTCCCATCAAGTTTGCTATTACTACTAATCTCTTGCTTGTCTTTGGGGAAGGAAGCAAACACACCTCTGACCATATAGATCCTGTGTTTTCTAAAAAGAGTTTTCACCTTGCATTTTGTTCCCTCTGTTTTTGCATCATCTGCTTTATTTATATAAGGAAAGTGCTCATGTTATGAGAACTGCCTAGTGTGTCTCCTTCCTACCCTCTTGAGATTTGCTCCTTTCCCCACTGCTTAAATATTTTCCTGTCTTTGCCACTTAAGATAAAGAAACGTGTATAACCCAACCCTTACAAAAACGCTTTAGAATAGGTACCAGTGAAGTGAATTTTATATAGTTGTTTCGTGGTAGCTAAATCCAACCCTTTTTTTAATTTAATGAAGTTGTATTGTTAATGTTTTTATTAATGTGATTATGAAATGTCTGACTAACTCAGTTTATGCTGGGCATTGTGGTACAAAGGCAAGAAGAGCAAGAGTTCCAGGCTAGCCTAGAGTATATAAGGTGACACTCTAAAAAAATACAAACTAAACCAAGATAGATAGATAGATAGATAGATAAATAGATAGATAGATAGATAAACAAACTCAGGTCTTTTTGGCTATGAGACTTCTAGTATTCTTTCAGGTAGAATAGTTGTTATCATGGCTAGTATAAAGGGATGGCAAGTATCTGGCCTCCACTATGGAAAATGGCTATATTACGTTCTCTGTTGGTGTATATCTGCTTGTCTGTAGCTGAAGTGAAATGACAGAAACAAATACTGACAACAAAATCCATAAAAACAAAGTATACAGTTAGTTCTTGAGCATTTTATCTAACTTTGGTTTCTAAGCACAAACAAACATAAATGTTTTTCATTTATTGTCATTATTACTATTTTCAGTTTATAGAACTGGTTGGAATTTGGGGCCTCCTGAATACCCCAAGCACTCTATTCACACCCTCAGGTCTTGGGGTTTAAGAATAGATAGGATGTTTTGTGGCTTGGTGCTTTTCCAAAGAAAAGGACCATCCATCCTCATTGATCTGATGTATAATAAAACAGGTGGCTATTTTCCCATAGCTACTTAGCACTTATAGATGTAGAGTGACAATATATGTGAGATATTATTTAATATTTCTCTAACTATGGAAAACATTGTAAAGAGTGTACATTAACAGATTTCCTTTGAAAATGTCATTTAATTGATTTTGTTTGTTTTTTTCCTTTTAAGACAGGGTCTCGGGTGTCCCACATTGGCTGTAAACTCAGTTTGTACAACCTAAGGGTGACCTGAAATCCTAGTCCTCTCCTGCTTCTATTTAAAAGTGTTAGGATTGTACATTTGTGCTACCAAACCTTGTTGACAAATGTTATTTAATTAGAATAGCATTTGACTATTCACATTCATCCTGCAACAGTTGTCTGGTTCCTCCACATCCAGACTGGGTTGTCCAGGTCACACTTAACCATGCTGTTCTCCTGCCTTAACCTCTCAGGTGCCTCAATTACAGGTGTATACCACCATAAAGAGTAGGCCTATTCTTTGTAGTCAACAGACTTGGTGGTAAGTTTCATGGAAATCATTTGTTTTATTTTATAATGGAGTTCTTATCCCATGACCAAGATTCAAGTCAACATCTTTTTTTGCTACATGGTGATGCTAATATCAGTCTTTTAGGTTACCTTCCTATGTGTTATCTATCATGTGTATATATCATCTCTATTTCTTGGTCCTTTTTCTAGATACCTTCTGAATCCTCAAATAACATTTTATCTGTGGATGCTAAGCATAACCAGAAGCTCTAAGAAGGAGATTTCTGTTTTGAGACAGGCAAGAGAGCCAGGATCTACTGTATGCTTGGATGAATGTGCTTTTGATTGCTTGTGAAGAATTAGGGGGTATGTGCAATTGCAAAAGGCCAGCTTCAGTCTACTCTCCTCCTACCCTGGGCTTTCCAGAAGCATCCTGCTCAGCTGTGCTGTTGGACTTGTCCCTTTGGGATCTTTATACAGCACCCCCAGCTCCCATCCCTGGCCCCCAGACCAGGAGGTCTCCCACTGGCACTTCTGTAGTCACAGATCATCAGGGTATTTTCAGTGCATTTCCCACTGGCCCTTTATAGTAGGGATTTTCCAACCTCTACTTCCTTTTATCTCTGCTGACTTTCTCAAAGACATGAACTAGGTTAAGATTCCTTTTGTAAAAGTCCTGGATTAGGGGGTGAGGTCTCAGTTTCCCCAAGACTCCTTCCCTCTAACCTTGGAGGACCCATTATACACCCATCATGGTTTTCTTGAAAAATGATCGACATAACCACCTGTAGCTCTGACATGCTGACTCTGTGGCTACTTTATATTTTTTTGGGTCTTGCTGTGTAGAAAAGGCTCTCCTCAAACTTGTGGGAATCCTTCTGCCTTCACCACCTCAGGGCTAGGATTATAAATGTGAGTCACTATACCTCATTTTGTGTCTTTGTTCTTAATATATAAGACTCATTAGCTCTGCTGTTACCCCTTAGGGCTATTTATAGTAGTTACTATATTTATATAGTAATGGCTGCACATTTGAATGTCTTTTGTTTCTTAGCCAACATTATCAGTTCATTGAAGTGAGGCCAGGGAGTTGTACTGAGTCCTTTTAAATGCTGCTCGATGTGTTAGGCAGCTGGAAGTCATGTGTTATTGATCGCAAGTGGCTTGGGTATGGAGTGGAGAGGATAAAGAGCTCGTCTTTTTCTTTGCTTTCCAGTATTAGTAAAAGGTTGTGACAAAAGGTAAGAAAAATGATAGTTTATTTGGGGTGCTTCATTACTGGGTATGGTGTGAGTTTATTCAGCAGTGGAAAGTGTGACAGGAACAGGATGGAAGACACTAGAAGCAGCTTCCTTGCTCAAGCCAGGGCTGAGATAAGGGACTGCACTAGCTGGGAAAAGAGGAACTGTGAAGCTTTCATCCTTTGACTGCATCTGTTATTGCTGAAGATCGGGCTTTGATGGCTTGTATCAATTTCATCTGCAGAGTGTATCAGGACATTTGTATCTTTCCTGAATTCTTCTAATGTATAAAAGCAGGGACTCTTTTCACTCTTGTCCCAAAGGACCAGATCTTATCAGGCACCATGCTCCCATTCACAGTGTGGCATTCTCTGCAGCACTGCCTAGGAAAGATTGTAATGTTCTGTTAATTTCCCACAGTGCCATTAAAGACTCAACATTTCTTTCTTTTCCTTTCTTCTATTTATTGTTTTGTATAGCTTGTAGCTGCCCTTGAGTCACCCATGGCCCTATAAGTAGCCCCTGTAAACTTACTGGTGCATGAAGCTAGACATGGGTAGAATTATTTTTGGGTTGTCATCAGTGTCTTGGGGTGAACAGACATTTGCTTATGTCTTTCCAGAAACTGTCAATCACAAACACCCTTTCTTCTTGGTTTCCCTCTGCCACTCTAGGATTCACAGCTCTGTGTTCCATCATAGGTGCACTTGGTATGACTGACTTAGGTTTGTATTTCCACCTAACAGCTGGCTCAGCCCATATCAGCATGGATGATGATTCCCAGAATCTGCACCCCTAGGGCTCCCTGCATAACTAGCAGGGCAGATCCACAAAGAATCTTTTCTCCACAGCAGTTGTTCACTACTTTTCTCACTTTGAGAGGTATCTGTGATTCTTATAACTTTCTGAGTTTGTTGAACCTAGTAAGTTTCATTAGTTTCCTAAGCCTTGTGAGCTTCTCTCTTTCCTCTTGGAGAGAATGTTTCAGAGGAAGTAGCAACACAACAGAGGGACAAGGCGATCTTGGACCAAAGCACAAATGCTTGCCCCACTAAGCCCTGAGCTCCTGACTCTGGGCCAGGTCTTCGTTGGGCTTGAGAACTCCTTTTTCCACAAAGTGAACAACTCATTTGATGCTGCTGGACCAACCAACCCCCTGATAACCCTTGTCTAGAGTTAGAGAACTTGAGAATATGGAATTCATTCTTGAAAGGGCAGGGCAGCAGCTGGTAGTTGGGGTGGTGGTGGTGGTAGAGAAAACACCTGACAGGCTGGCCAGAACTGTGGAGCCCCTGGGAAGCAAACTGGCAGGAAGTAGTAAAGTGGAAATTTTAAGACTTCTTTGGAAAGTCAGTTGTGTTGGATGGTGTTTTGCTGGGGCAAACACATGAAGATTTCATTAAAGTGGACGCAGGTATGAAAGGTTAAGGCCGACTTGCTGGTACAGCTAGCTGTGCAATACTTGTGCGTCTTCTCTGATCTTTGCTTCCCTGAGAGAGGCACAGCTGAGAACTTTTGGTCCCTCCTGCTGACTCATGCCTTTGTAAATTTTGCCTCTTATGTCATAGATTCTTTAAAACACCAAGCATTCTTCCTTCACTCTCAGTATGTGGAAACAGCCCCCTAACCTGCTTGGTCACTATTTCAAGGTAAGGGAATGTTCTGTGCTATTTCCTCAGGCATCCAGAAGTCTAACACCCAGGTCTCCTTAACACTAGCAGAACTAATTGGGGCAGTACAACCAGACACAGATTGTATTTGGGGAAGAGGTACAGCCTCACTATCTTCTAAATAGTTACAGAAATAACCCAACTCATGTGATTGTTTATTTTTTGAGGAGAGGGCTATATTCTGTAATTCTTGTGAATAACAAAAATTTTATTGAAATACTCATGCTAATAATAATTAACAGAATGAAACAGAAGCTGGGCATTGTGGTGTTCAGTCACAATTTTGATTCATTCACAATTTTGATAGTAGGTTACACAGCAAATTCCAACTTATCCTAGGCTATGCAATAAGAGACTGTCCTCTTCACCCACCCACCCACCCATTTTTTATCATTCTGTACCAGTTTTTGTAGTAGTAACATAAATCCTGTTCTGTCAAAATAAAATGTATCCAATATCTGGCTGGGGACTTGGTTTAGTGTATAATGCACTTGCCATACAAGCATAAGGACCTGCGGTTGGATCTGCAGAATCTATGTAAACCCAGATGCAGTAGCACATACTTATAATACAAGTGCTCCTACAGCAAAATGGAAGGTTGAGACAGGAGAATTCCCAGAAGCTCATGGGCCAGCTAGGATATCATATGGAGACACAAACAAAAGACCCTGTCTTAAACAAGAAAGCAAGCAAACTCTAATATCCAATGTTGTCTCTGAACTATTCACATATACTGACTGTAGCATGTGTGCCTGCACGTATATACACAAACCTGTACTCACATGCAAACAGATATGTGTATGCACACACACAAAGACCATTCCCAAGTTGTACATGAAATTATTTTTTTAATGAAGTAAAATCAGTTTGTTGTATATTTAAGGCAGTTCATTTCAGGAAAAGTTTCTAGAGTATCAACAATAATATCTTTCTTACTCTTTGCAGGACCTAGACTCTGGGAACAAACTCAGTGCTATTAGCCACCTCTGTTTGTCTCTTCTGCTGTGTCATACACTGGGTTGTGTGTCCTACTCCCTGTACCCATATTACTAGGGACCACTAGTTTTAAGCACAGCATGGGGGAAAACTGGAGAGCCTAATTTGTAAGTGGATTTCAAATGTTCTTGTCACCTGAGAATGGGTAGAACTAGTAGGCCAGTAGGTGGCATCAGAGAACACACCATCTCTTCAGAATTGGGACTGACAAGCCAGCTAGCCTCTAGATGCTGTCTGTTTCTTAATACAACCACAGCTGTTCTCAGCATCTGAAATACTAACTAGCCTGATGTACTTGGGTCCAAAATGTGCTCATGTAGAGGATATTGAAGCAATCACATGCACTTTAGGAAAATTTTACTGGCCCTGGTAGGCATTGGAATTTTCAGTGATTGCATATAGGAATATAACTCTTTTCTCTATATATCTTCATTTGTTTATTTTTTAAAACAGCCCCAGTAAACACAGTAACCCTAAGTCTTCTTTACCTCCCCACTCACTATTCTTGTAATTTTCAGTTACCCCTTCTTACTGTGTCTTCATTGGTTTACTTAAAAGAGTACCAGTAAGATCTCAGCTGCTGACTATATATTGAAATTGACACATCTGTCTGTGCATTGTCTTTTAAATATCAATAGTGCTAGTATCAGTGTATGTGTTTTGTGTGTGTGATGTGTATGTGCACTGTGTAGTTGTGGAGGCCAGGGGAAAACCTTGAGACATCAGTGTTCTTCCATCTTTACGTGGCTTCTGGGGATGCAACTCAGGACAGGCTTGTGTGGCAAGTACCTTTTCCCAGTTGAGCCATCTTGCTAGCCCCGTGTATTGTCTTTTTTTAAGAACCTTTGGGATTGTTCATGGCCTCACAGAACATAGTGCATTATCCGTACACACTTTTCAAAGATACATTTCTGTCTTACTTTTCTTAGTCTATTCCTTCTAGCCTTGGAGAACTTCTACCTGCCTTGCACACAAACATCCTCCTAGGGGTGGTGAAGAGTCCTCTTCCATAGTATCAGGCTATGGTTCTGTTATACTTACTCTTACAAGGCTTTCTTCCGAGAAAACATTCTAAAACAGCCAGGAAGAAGTTATAGGCTTCCTACAACCATGCTCAAATTCCCTAGAATGCTATTTCTTCACATTCTGTTACCTTTATTAAAAACAAAAAGTGGGGTCTTATACAGTGAACTCAGGCTTGCTGGGAACTTACTATGTAGCCCAAGCTAGGCTTCTACTTATACCAGTCCTCCTGCCTCAGCTTCCTGAGTACTGGGATTATAGGCAAGAACTCTCATACACCTGCATCCATTCTGTTGTTTGCTAGTTACCTTAATCAAGCTCACACTGAAGAGGAAGGGGTACAACTATTGGGAAGGTAGCAAAGATGTTACAGCCACTTTAAATTTATTACACGTTTTATATTTTTTTAAAAAAGCTTTTTTAGAATTTGCTTACTAATAGTAGTTGTCCTGGACATTGCTCTCCCATGGCCTCAGCGAGTCTCTCAAGGCATTCTAATATGGAGGTGCAAATAGTGTCATCATAGGTGAGGCATTTTCTTTCCTTAGCCATATTTTCCCTTCTCCCTGCCCTCATGTTCAGTCAATCTAGTTCATTTTTCTTACCACTTAAGTGAAAAGAGAAATGAAAAAAGCTATAGATATTATAACATATGAAAACCCAGTGGAATGAAGTGAATGTGGTTAGAGCCTTACTTCTGAAGATTTTGGGGACTTCTAATAGTACATTCCTGATTTTGTAATTCTTTACTTCTGGGGTATTGTAGAGTTATTATCTTCTTTCTCTAGTACCTGTAAAATGATTATAAACTCAACTTTTTTTGTGCCTTGCATTCTCATTAAGACTATGTGCAAGTCATTAAAAGGTTTGTGTTATAATGCTTTTTGGTTTTATCTTAGAGAATATTCTTTATTATGTAACACTCTTTAATATTTTTTGCCTGTGGGAGAAAATGTCTAGTCAGTTATTTACTGTTCCGTACGTTCTTTTGACATTCTTGACTGGCTCAAAAACTGTCTACTGTGAGATCATTTCTGTCTTCAATTGGAGTTTTGAGAGGTAAGGGTAGCTTCATGCAGTAATTTTGGAGTTAAAAGGACTTTGATTGGATCTCCATGTTTGTGGTATTTTCCTGTAGGTATTTGTTGTTATTGTTGTTGTTGTTTTGGGGGTACTGGGAATCAGTCCCAAGGCCTCATACATAATATGTTTATAAAAACACAGAGAAAAGTAACAACAAAACAAAATAAGAACTGGAGATATAGCTCAGTTGGTAGAATGCTTGCCTAGTATATAGAAAACTCTGAGTTATATTACCAGCACCATATAAAACTGGGCTTAAAGATGTTCCTGAGCGGGTAGAGGCAGGAGGATCAGGAGTTCAAGGCTGGACCTGGGTCTATTAGACATTGTCTCAAAAATGCTTATAACATTTCTAACTGACAAACAACAATCTTATCCATTTATGGAGGAATAAATTTAAAAAACTAAGGGTGATTTTAGAGTCTATGATTCCCACTCTGTATCATAGCAATTTGGTCATTAGCAGTCATCTGAAGTAATGTGCTTGCCCATATATCATAGAAAACAGCTAGAAGTCATGTGTGTGTGTTGGGTGGCAGCAGATACCATTAGTTTCCTTTGTTGGGTCCTGCTATTGTCCTGGACAGGAAGAAGTGTGTGAAGTCCCTTTGTTTGTATTCTTTTCCAGGAAAAATGATCCAAGTTGGAGGCCTCACTCCTGGCACGCTACCAAGTACTTTGATGCCCACCCTGAGCCAGCAGCCTCGCAGTTTCTGAACACCAGTGCTTCCCCTTCCTGGAAGAGCCAGCACCAGGCTAGGTAGGTACTCTTTACCCGAGACCAGGCACCATGTAACTATGACATTCTGTGAGTACTCAGAAATTCCCTTAAGTTTTGGGATTTGACTGCAGAACAGTTAAGGCTACTTACTGATCTTTAATTAGGGTTTGAACTGAATATTTCACTGAGTGCAGAAACATCTGACAATAGAAAAAATA
Organism: Apodemus sylvaticus; assembly: GCF_947179515.1. Taxonomy (NCBI): domain Eukaryota; kingdom Metazoa; phylum Chordata; class Mammalia; order Rodentia; family Muridae; genus Apodemus; species Apodemus sylvaticus. Next base: position 19,787,537 of record NC_067495.1, on the reverse strand, counting down.
AAATAAAATAAATTAAGTGGCAAGACAAAGGATGAACAAGGTTTTTTCTCTCTTGTGAGTGTTTCTTGAAGAAGCTTCAGGTTTTTTTGTTGTTGTTGTTGTTTTTTTTTTTTTTTATTCTTGTGGAATCCTATGAGACTGTCAAGTGTGATATCACAGAGTTTGTGGTTCTGAATCAAGCAGGTAGGGTTTCCATTATATCTCTGTGTACTCAGCCATTACCTTTGGAAGATATTTCCATGAATTGGCAAGCAGGTGATGTTTATGGGGAGAGTTTACTGTGTCTCTTCTATTGTTCAGTACTCTACAAATGCTATTGATTAAATATCTCACATATTCTGATAGAAGGATGATAGTAGTGATGGCTGGTATGATTTCGGCCTGTGTTTATTGTGCATGAGTATATATCATCATGTCTATATGAATTGGTTTTTTTCCCTATGTGCATTTGAGCCTGTGTGGCTAAATGTATTTATGTACATATGCATCTGTGTTATTGTATGTATATATTTCATGCAGTATAGTAGATATATATATATATATATATATATATATATATATATTACACAAGTATGAGTGTACAAGTATCATATATATGCTTATATACACACACATGTATATCCGTATGTGTTTGAAAATAATATTAATATCTTTTCTATTTCCATTATTTTTTGTTATATATTAGTTTTACTTTTTGAGGCAGGGTGTCATAGATCAGACTGCCCTCAAACTATGTAGCCCAGACTAGCATTGGACTTGATCTTCCTGTCTCTTTAACTCCCAAGTACTAGTGTACTTTCACATTGTGTCCAAATTTTCTCTTGATTTTTAAAAACTATTTACTTTACTTTTAGAAAATACTTAATTTTTATCACTTTTGGTGCATAAGTATGGTGTCTGCAGAGGCCTGAAGGCTTTAGAACCCTCGAGATAAAGTTACAGGCAGTTGTAAAACAAAGTTTCTCTCTAAGAATAGTAAGTCTTCTTAAATTCTAACCCATTTTTCTAGCCCTCTGATTATATTTTCTGGCATACAAAATAATAGTTTTCTTTATGACATTTTAATACACATATATCTTTGTACTTTGCTCATATTTACTTTTAGTTACTACCCATTTTTCCATCCCAGTAGCCCTCTCCCCACTCTTCCCCCACATTTTCATTCTATATAAGAGAAAATATGTACCTCCCACTCCCATCTTCCCAACTTCCTCATCCTTCTTATTTATATATGTTCTGGTTCGTCTGATAATTGCTAAATAGACTAGATTGTCCTTAAACTACTGGCCATCTTCCTGCCCAAGCCTTTCAGGTGCTAGGATCACAGGTGTACACCACTGCATCTAGTTCTCTTCTCTCATGCCCAAAGAGAGATGGAATCATTTGCATACTAGGCACATGTTCTACCAATGTTATATCCCAAGCTCAGCAATTCCTCTTATAACCATCTCAAATTTCATTGAGGCTGTTAGTAAATGTCTCTCTGATAACAGCTTGCAGACTATAATGCTTATGCGATGTAAAGGAAGTACTTCTCAAATGCAGTATTATATAATATTCACAGCAACAAGACTGTATAGTATTTATTTTGAAAAACCACAGATTCTCAACTGAGCAAGAAAACAGGGTGAAAATGTGTTTCATATTTCCTCATTGGAGTGCCTTGAATGTAATAGAATCTTCCACTTACCAGCTTAACCAGTCATCCCATTAGAGAAACATCTATGCTAGCCACATCTATGTATAAACTGGGCTTCATGCTGTTTGTATCTGGATGAATTTATGGAAATTAATAATCTGGAACATATTCTATTCATTAGGGACACAGCCTGTCCTTAAAGAAAATGCTATCAAAGCCAAGTGGTTATCTGTCATCCTCAGATGACTTAGCCAGATTTGTCTCCTGTCTTTACCCTACTTGCCATTTTCTCTCTTATCCTTACTCTCTCTTAACATAATATAGCCACATCTTTCTTTCTTGAAGCATGGAAAGTCCAGCTTTAAGGAAAACATTTAGCATCCTGTAAGTAATTTTGCCAGTAAGAGACTTACAGTCATACATGCACAAGGACTATTCTGTGGAGTAATTACTTTCTCAGTTAATTACTTACTCTGTTTTAGACACCGTCCTGTTTAAGAATGTGTGGTTTGAGTGTGCATGTATAGCCCAGATGAGACTGAAAGGTTGAATCCTTCATCTGGGCAGAACAGCACATGATTCTGCTGGTAAAGCCTATTGCTTCTTGGCTCAGTCAGAATTTAATAATGAACTGTTTGTAATTAAATATTTGAGAATGGAAAAGAAATGTTCCTGAAATTTCTCTTGTAATTCTAAAGTTGTTCTCATTTGATGCTTCCTTGAGATGAACTCTGTACTACAGCCTGTGTTATAAGGGGCTATTTTCACTAGCTCTGTTAGTTGTTCAACTTGGCTATTGTAACACAAGATGTAGAAAAAAGAGCATGACTGTGTTTCTGTAAAACTTTATACATTGAAATCTGAATTTTATATAATTATCATAGGTCAGTCAAGAGAAATATTCCTGTTTTTTTCCCTTTGGCTATTCAGAAATATACAAGCATAGTCCCTACTTTCTCCCCTAGCAGATTCAGAATATTAGGGCTTATGTTGAGGTTCTTGGTCTATTTAGAATTGAGTTTTATATAGGGTAAGACTCTAGTTTCATTCTTGTAGCTATCCAGTTTGACCAGCACTCTTTGTTGAAGATACAGTCTTTTCTCCAATAGATTTGTTGGCCTTTTTTCCTCACGAATTAGTTGGCTGTTGGAGTATGGGCAGATATGTGGGTCCTCGTTCTATTCCGTTGATAAATGTGTCTGCTTTTATATCAGTATTGTAATGTGTTTTTGTTACTATATCTCTGTTGCAGAAGTTGAAATCTAGATGGTGACGACCTCAAAATTTTTGTTGTTGTTTAAGATTATTTTAACTATACTGGGTGCTTGTATTTTCCTGTGAAATTTAAGATTGTTTTTTCAATTTCTGTGAAGAATTGTATTGGAATTTTAATGGGGGTTGCACTGAATCTGTAAATTGCTGTTGGTAGAATGACCATTTTCACAGTATTCATCCTACTAATCTGTGAGCATAGGAGGTCATCCCATCTTCTGGTGTCCTTTTCATTTTCATTCTGCATTGTCTTAAAGTTCTTTATGATACATGTCTTCCACTTCTTAGATTTATTCTAAGGGTTTTTTTTATTTTGTTTTGAACACTATTATAAATGGAATTATTTCTCCAATTTCTTGGTACATTTTGCTGTTTTTATGTAGGAAGGCTATTGATTTTTATATGTTAATTTTACATCCTGCTACTTAGTAAAGCACATGCCAACTATAGGAATTTTTGTGGCGTCTTTAGGGTCTTTATGTATAAAATCTATCATCTGCACATAAGGTTACTTTGACTTCTTCTTTTCTTATTTGTATCCCTTATATCCCCTTCTAGCTAAGACTTTAAGTGCTATACTGAACAGAGTAGAACAAAGTAGATGTCCTGTCTTGTTCCTGAGAGTTTTTCTCCATTTGGGAAGATGTTGGCTTGCCTTTATTATATATCTCCAGTGTTCCCACACTCTCCAAGACTTTTGTCAAGAATGAATGTTGAATTTTGTCAAAGGTCTTCTCTGTAACTAATGACAGAGATGTCATGTGGTCTCTTTTTTGAGTCTGTTTATGTGGTGGATTATGTTTAATAATTTATGTATGTTGAACCATCCTTGCATCTTTGGGATGAGGGTGACTTGGTCATGGTGAATAATCTTTTGTGTGTGTGTGTTTTTGAATTTGGTTTGCAAGTATTTTTATTGAGAACTTTTGCATTCATGTTCTTTCAGAAATAATTTTCTTTTTTTGTTAAGTCTTTGTCCAGTTTTAGTATCAGGGTAATACTGGCTTCATAAAAAGAATTTTAAAATATCTTTGCTATGGAATAATTTGAGGAATATTGGTGTTTCTTCCTTGAAGTTTTGATAAAATTCTGCACTGAATCCCTTTGGCCCTGGATTTTTGTAAGTTACATTTTGTGGTTGTTTTGTTTTGTTTTGTTTTTCCAAGATAGGGTCTCACTACATAGTCTTGGCTGTCCAGGAACTTGCTCATGACACCAGGCTGACCTCAATGTCACATCCTCCTGCCTCTGCCACATGTTGGGATTAAAGGTGTGTGCTATTATGCCCAGCTAAGTTGGAAGAGTTTTAATTGTTTCAGTATTATTAGATGTTAAATGTCAATTCAGGCACTGCCTGCAGCACTGGGCATTAGTTTAAGAGAATGTTGTAGCATTGAAAAGGATTTTTAGAAGTCACTCAGTAGTTTGTCAGCCTTTTTAGTGTGCCCTCAGAAATGCCCTCTTCTCCTAGTTCTGGAGCAAATACTGTTGAGTATCCTCCTCCTCCTCCTCCTCTGAGGAGGAGGACCAGCTATACTCACAATGCAATTATTATTATCCTCAGACCTTGCTCTTTGCAAACCTTTCTTTGTGCTTCTTCTCCTTGTAGTTCTTCCTCTCATGATTTATCTGGCTCATGGGAACACACAAGCCTACAGCGCACTTCTGACCACTTCAGCTCCATGGGCAGCATAGACAGCCTGGACCATAGCTCCCAGCTCTACCCATCTGGACACCTCTCATCTGCCAAGTCCAACAGCAGCATTGACCACCTGGGTGGCCACAGCAAGCGAGACTCAGCTTATGGCTCCTTTTCCACCTGTTCCAGCACCCCTGACCACACCTTGCCCAAGGCTGATGCTTCTTCCACTGAGAACATTCTCTACAAAGTTGGCCTTTGGGAGGCCTCCAGACCAGGCAGCAGCCGGCAAAGCCAGTCTACAGGTGATCCTCAGGGACTGCAGGATAGACCATCATGTTTCATACCTAGGGTTCCTGGTAACAGTAGCAAAAGCCCAAGGCCGGAGGATAATGTTGAGCCCAAAATAGCCACTTCTGGGAGATCCAATTTTGGGCCTGTGTGGTATGTTCCTGAGAAGAAAAAAGCCCCTTCTCCCCCGCCTCTTGGACTTCCTTTGCGCAGTGATAGCTTTGCTGCGGCAGCCAGGGGCCATGAAAAAGCACGGGGCCCTCCATTCTCAGACTTGACCAGCATGCAGCACCATACCACCCTGCCCCATGCACAGCCCCGGGGGGACCGCAGAATGGAAACTACTGATCGACAGTGGAAGCTCACACACCTAAGCAGTAGCAAAGAAATAGGAAATGTGGGTTACCAGCCAGAAGGCCACCTGGATTGCCGTTGGCTATGCTCTGATGATAGGGCAGGTAGGTCCTCAGGGGCTCCAGGAAGGCTCCAGTTCTCCCTGTCCAACACTGATGTGCACTTTCTGAAGTCTTACCATGGGAGCCAGCACCTACAGTGTAGTGACGAGAGCCCACGGGTCCCCTCATCACCAAGGGAACTGCTTCATGTAACTCCTGGTGGAGGTCTGCAGGAGCCTCCTGAACCATCTCAGGATGACAACCCTGCTCAGGTGAGGTGGCCTGGGTCTGCTAACCAGAAGCTAGACGACAGAGGGCGGAGCCACTATTTTTCTGTGTCCCTCAGGCAGCCTGTGCAGGGGAGTGCCCAAGTTGTGATACCCCGAGGTGACTATTGGCATTCAGATATAACTCCTGTGGAACTTGAATACCCTCTCTTACGCCCAGGAGGCCAGAGGGGCTACGTACAGCAGCACGAGGAGACCCCAGCCTCTCATGAAAGAGAGGGCTATCACCAGCTAAATGCAGGGATTGAAGGCTGCTGCTCAGGAATCCAAGAGCCTCCTAGAGCCAACCATACTGTGAGAGCTAGTCTGCAGTGTCCTGGTATTGACTTCAAGTTAGTGGATGGAGAGAGTGGGAGAATTTCTCGTCAGAGGACACCCATGCTGCACTCTCTTACCCAAGATGGTGTATGGAGACCTGGGAACAGCAAGGATTGTGGAAATGAGAAGCCACCACTGCTTGATGCCCAGATAGGGAAACCCACACGGAGGAGTGACCGTTTTGCCACAACACTGAGGAATGAGATCCAAATGCGCAGAGCAAAGCTGCAGAAGAGCAAAAGCACAGTGACACTAGCTGGGGATAGTGACACTGAGGACTGTGCTGGAGCCTGGAGAGCTGATGTGGGAGCTGTTCCAGAAGGTTCCTTCCCCAGCACCTATAAAGAGCACCTGAAGGAGGCCCAGACACGTGTTCTGAAGGCCACCTCTTTCCAACGCCGAGATTTAGATCCCACCCCAGCAGATCAGCATTCAGGACCACCAGAACACAGGACTTTTGACCACAGCGCCTCATCTTCTTTATCTTCTTTCCTTGGGGAGCCAGACTCTGCCCTGCGCCTCTGTGAGGCAGGTCTGGCCAAGCCACCCTCTTCTGGAGGTGGTGCACCCCACATTCTTCGAATTGGAGGCCGGAAACGGTTCACAGCAGAACAGAAACTAAAGTCCTATTCTGAGCCAGAGAAAATGAATGAAGTGGGGCTCTCAGGGGACCACCGTCCTCATCCTACTGTCAGGATACCTGAGGATACTGTGGGTACATTTGCTGACAGGTGGAAGTTTTTTGAGGAAACAAGCAAATCTGTTCTCCAGAAACCAGGCCATAGGCAAGTTCTCTATGGGCTCCCAAGAGAGAAGGCCGAGAGGCCACAGACAGGGAGCCATGAATGTGAGAGTACAGAGCACTGGTTCCAGAAGAGGTCACGGGCCACCTCCTGTGGAGAGATCCTCAGTGATGACAGAAAAGTAGAAAAGGCCTCAGAGAAATTGAACCCACCCAGAAGGCTTGGAACCTTCGCAGAATATCAAGCATCTTGGAAGGAACAGAGGAAGCCTCTGGAAGCCAGGAGTTCTGGACGATACCATTCAGCAGATGATATTCTGGATGCTGGTCTAGATCAGCAGCAAAGGCCACAGTACATTCATGAACGATCTCGTTCATCACCATCCACAGATCACTACTCACAGGTATGTGGCATACAATAAGCCATGACTTAGCTTGTACTGAGTACCACCTTAAGATTCTTAGGGCATATCCAACATATATGATGGCTCACTAGGGTGCAAGAGTATCATTTCTAGTTTGAAAGATGGGATGAAATGGCTTCCAGCACTGTCATTTTAAGTGTCATATTTGTGCAAAAACTGCTCTTTATTTCCAGCTCCCTCTTCCCTAACTTTCACTATCTTTGTACCTAATTAGCTTATATCTATTCTCATGTTAAGCAAATAACCCTAGGTGTTGAGAGACTATATGGCATCCATGGGCGGAAGCAGTAATTTTATCTAGTGAAATGAAAATGGGTGGTTTGTGTAAACATATACTAGCCATTTCTTTAAAGATTTTATTTCCATGTATATGTATGTTTGTATGCCACATATGTGCTAGTGCCCATGGATGCCAGATGGATCCCCTAGAGCTGGACCTACAGGAGATTGTAAGCTGCCTAATGTGGGTGCTAAGAACTGAACTGAACTCCAGTCCTTTCCAAGAGCAGCAAGGATTCTGCTGAACCATTTCTTTACCAAACCCCACCCATCCACATTTTAAATATTGATATGAGGTGGGGTGGGGTTAAAAATAATAAAATTGATGTCATTTCCTATCTAGTATTTATTCTATTTATACTTACCACCCAGTTCCTAGGGTTGAAATTTATACTTTTTAGATAATCAGCTTACTATGGATCTATATCCACAGTTGTCTTTTTACCTTATTTTTTCTTTTTTAAAAACAGGATCATTTTGTAGTTCAGACAAATCTTGAACTTGTGGTCCTCTTTCCTCAGCCTTTTGGGTACTTGAGATTATCAAATTTTGCTCTGGTAAATGCATTTAGTGATGCATCATTCTAATCCACTGTTTCTCCCCTGGTAGTGCTGGGAGCAGAACCTAGGGCCTCATGATTCTTAGTCTATGTCATCTTACTTGAACTATGCCCATCTCACCAGGCCCTCTTGCACTCTTTTAAGGTGACAGGTTTGATGTCTGAGTTAACTTTGGGCTTTTTAGAAAACTATATATTCTTAACAGTATTTTAGTGTCCAGAGTCAGTCACTTTTCCTGTGCTTCTCTTCTTCCTCTGTTTCTCTCTGTGCTTTTTCTATCTATCTGATCTGTGTGTGGGGTGGGGGGAGTGTAACAATAAAGTATTAACAGCCTCATTTTCTTATAAAAGGAGTACTAGTAGCTTTCTTAGAAGATACCCACCATGTTGTGCATGGAGGGATAGTTGCCTGTTTGCTTTTGGCACTGAAACTCTATGCAGACATAGAGAGCTTATTTCTGCTGTTTCTAGAACTCTGATTTATCCACAGTACACTATGATCTCTGAGAACTCTGTGCCTTCTCAGTTAGGATTGAGAACCCAGCCCCCACAAGTCCTAGACTGTAAGGTTTCACAGTAATGACTTGTGACCAGCTGTCTTTTATTGTGTTTCTTTTAGCCAATTGTGTCACATGGTAACAGCTCTCACATAGGAGTCCTGTTTCCTGCTTAGAACTGAAGTGGATGCAGGCGTCCTAGGTCAGTGGTCTCAATAAAGTGCCTTGCAGGAATGAACAGCCATGTCCTGTGCCCAGGTCTCAAGTCTGAGACAACGGGCCTTACCACAAGCATTGTGAGACAGGCACACAAAGTGAACCCACAAATGAAGGGTTTTGTAATAACAGCCGTCTTAGGCATGCAGGCAGTTTGATGACTCTGTGTCTTACAGTGTTGTTCTTCACAGGAAGTGCCTGTTGAACCAAACAGGCAGGCAGAGGACTCTGGTGGCCACAAAGAAGCACTTCTCTGTACACTACAAGCTGAGGAGGGAAGCTCTGCTACAAGGTAGGTAAATGGTGTATTTGGGATTGCTAAAAAGTTGTTTTAAGGGTGAACATCTTTATAGAAGGTAAATGCTAGGTTAGCATAATACATCTGGATTTTGCTAATTGAGTGTGATTTCCATCCCTGAGATCTTAAAGTTTGGAGAAGAGAGAACCTGTGAGTTCTGCGGCCCTGATCAGAGAAGCAGGGTAGTAATAGCCTTTATTGTTCTAAAAATGGCTGTTGTAATTTCTTTAGTGAAATGCTTTATGGGGACAAAATAAATGTCCAGTTTAACATCCTTGAACAAAGTACTTAACTGAAGGGATACTTTTACTGTCTGGTACACAGCTGTGTTTGTGGGCCATGGTCTGAAAATTGTCATAAAGGATTCTGGCCAAGTTTTCTAAATTGGGCTTATTTAATGAGTTAACCTGAGCTTTAAAATAGAAGTCAATTGACTCCCCAGAGAGAGGCAAGATCCATGTTGTTACAGTGTGGCCTGAAACAATCAATTCCAGATTGGTTGGGTGGATAACTGTTGAGCTGTGCATAGGATGAATTTGATTAGGTCTGTACACATTGTGATCTAGCCCTTTCTGTGGAAAGGGAAAGTGAAGAGTGTATATTTGCAGATGTAATATAACCCTGTGTTACAAGGGCTTGGTGGAAGGATGGAAATCAGCAAGCACCAGTCCTTCTGGAGTAAAGATCTTTCTAATGCCTTGTACATCCTATATGGCTGATGTGATATGCAAATGAAACACTGACTTCAAAGCTCGAGGTCCCATTGCAGAAATAACCAATTTAGATGAATGCTCTCGAGCTTTATGCTGGGGTCTTGTTTCAAATGTTTTTCCACTAACTGTTGTTAGCCCAGTTCAAAAGTATCATATGTTTATGTGACTCTGAGGTAACCAGATTGATACTCTGTGTGCCTACCTCAGAAATCCCTGCAATTACTTAACAGTCTGCACAGCTAAACCGATGCACCCATGGGTAAGAAAGGCTGCTGAATAATCCGCCTACAGAATTTAGCAGTGTCTGAGGAGGACAATTAGAGCTTTATTCCTGGATTCTGAGTCAGTCACGTGCTGAGCACCAGCTGTGCAGGGTAGGGGGGTGCAGCACACTGCTATGTATAGAGAATGTCACCGTGGACAGCTATAATATGCATGTGGTGTGTGTGCACATGTGATTATGTATGTCAGTGGCACTGTCAGAGCTCACAGGGACAGGAGGAAGGGGGGAGGAGCCCTCTGCTTTATTTATCATGGCTGTGTCTCTCAGCTGACTGATTAACTACTCTGAAGAAATTAGTTCCAGGAGCAATCTGCTTTTGAGTGACAAACTTAGCAATTTTCAGAATTATGCTCTCACTCCCTCCCTCCCTCGCCCCCTCCCCTGTGTGTGTGTGTGTGTGTGTGTGTGTGTGTGTGTGTGTAAGAGTGGCAAGTCAATGAAATTCTGTAATAGGAATGTTAAAAATTCATTTTTCAGCTTTTTCCAGGATTATTTATAAATTTCTGGAGAGTCAGCAAAAAATAATATGCTTGAGACATTAAAGAATAATAAAAATAAGGGTGTTACAGAGGTAGCTCATTGGACTCAAGTTCAAATCCTACTACCCACATGCCAGCTCACAATTGTCTTCTGATGCCCTCATATAGAAACACTTGCAGGAAAAATATCAATGAACTTTAAAAAAAAGAATAATACAAGTAAAAGTTTATAATACAGAGATGTAAAGATACCTAGTGTCCCTACAGAGGTTTAAATAAACATAAACATGTCTCTGTAAGAAATTAATTATTGATCTGCTTATTTGATGCTTGGAAGTAAAAGTGCTTTTGTTGAATTCTATTTAGACAACACAAAAATGTTGAAATAGACTTAATTTTTATTTGCTGGTTATTCATTCAAATCAAATAGAAATAACTTTTTTAATTTAATGTTTTCTTAATTTTTGAGATACAATGTCACTTCAGACCCAGAAACTCCCTGCTTAATGTAGCACAGGTTGCCATCAAACTCATGCTGATCTTCCGACCTCAGAACCTGCTGGGGTTTCAGGGGTGAGGTATTACATGAAGCTTTTAACATCTTTTTTGTGTATATGTATAAGATCCTGTAGGACCTTACCATGTAGCAAGGAAAGAATTACAAGTATTTATAGCTAAACAGAAAGTCTATAATTGTAAATCTTTTCTTTTTGGTGGTTGGGGGGAACTGGATATTCAGCATATGCCTGTAATCCCAGCACTCAGGCTGAGGAGGGAGCTCATAAACTCAAGACCAACTCTACATAAGACCTTCTCTAGTATAAACAAACAAAAAGGTACACGGATCATCAGAAATGGTGGAGGAGTCTATTGGTTAAGGGGAAAACAAAACACTGGGTAGCTGGAAAGGCTGACCACAAAATGGCAGATCCAGTGGCATTTTCTCCCCTCCATCACACACGGGCTTGAGCAGCCCACCTCACTTGTTCTAACTGTCTTCCCCATTCTGAAGATATTTTCCTAGAGGTTATCACTGCTCTCTGGGATTTGAGACTAAATACTCAATCTTATTACAACCAGCAGGGTCTGTTTCTTGCAAATGCATTCAATCACTGATTTGGAAATCCCTCAAATATTCAGTATCTGATTTCTTAAGGGCTATCATTAAAAAAAGAAAATCATGTGCTCACAGGGGCTAGTGAGATGGCTCACCTGGTAAAGGCCCCTGCCACCAAGCTTGTGGACTTGAATTCCATCCTTGGAATACATATAGGGAAAGGAGAAACCAACTCTTCTGTTGTTCTCTGATTGTCTTATATGTAGACTCCGTCTTCTTGATATGTCCTCATTTGTTTACATTGTGGGTCTCTCTGTTCCTAATCTCTACTTCTTACAAGGACACCAAACAGATTAGTTTTGAGCTATCCAAGTGACCTCATTTCTCCTTAATCACCACTTTAAATGTCTTGTTTGCCTATATAGTTATACTCTGAGATATGAAGATAGGAAGGACTTCATATTAATTTGGGAGGAGGTCTCAATTCAGTTCCTAACACTAGGAGAACTGACCCTGCTTTTTCCATATACCTTTATGCTAGTAAGTTCTGTTCCTGTGTCAGCTTTCTCACACTCACAAGTGATGGGAAAGCATTCACAATGAAGAGTAATAAAGGAGCTTCTGTCTTATATGTAACTAATGGGGCAGCAAGATGGTAGTTGGGGGCTTCGGAACTGCAGCCTTATTGTATAGCTCCCAACTCTGTTCAGCAATTCTGCTTTTTAGAGTTTAGCTTTGTAAGACATTTTTCTTCTTAACATCAGATTAGGAACATGATGTCTACTTCCTTTTCTGTCCTTTCCTCCACCAGAACCCCATTTCTCAGACTTTTGTTAGGTAATTTTGTTTGACCATGTGTAATTGGCTTCCTGGAATTTCCAAAATGCTTAAATTCTACCCTTTCTTATTCTATTTTTCCATTTCATGCTACTACTTTCTAATTTAGCCAGTCATTAGTAGTAGACACTAGGGTTAAACCCAGCCAATGATGAACAGGCAACCCCACTCCCTTATGTTAGGGATAAAAGGCTGAAGCCATCTACGTGATGTGTGCTGCTATTCCACTAGCTTTATCCTGGGGCATAACACACTCTTTTTGCAAAAGGCAATTGCCATACTGAGTTACTTTCATTTTGTTCATATATTACTTTTTGTGACAACAAAATTAGCTTTTCCTTATACCCTCAAAGTAGATGCCATTATATTGTGAACAATGATGTCTTCTGCCTAGTGGGGAGAGAATGATATGATGGATATGTTTCCACACCATTGTCCTGTTCTCTGGACTCTCCCTCCTCATTCCTGATAGGCAGTTTGGACGAACAGGATTTTAATTTTTCACTACTGTTTATCAGACATAGTTTCTATATAGATTAGGTGCCAAATAAATGGTTGGTGAATGAATACACTGGTGAATTGATAGATGGGTTAGGGAACAGACACATACACCAGATGGATACAGAGAAGGGTAGGTAGATGGATGAATGGTTAGACCCCTGAATAGATGAGTAGGCAGATAGATAGAAGGGTGAATGAGTTGATTATGGATGGATATATCATTATGAGTATAGTTTAGGGCTCTTCAATTAGATTCATTTACCCTGCCAGTCAAAGTAAAAGGCAAGAACAATCGTGAATATGACAGGTAGCAACAAACAAGCACAAACAGAATCAGCGGTTGAAAGGCATTTATTTATTGGGGTGAGGAAACCTGTTTATGCAACAGACACACAGAAAAAAATGACACTTTCTAAAGCCTGGGGGAAGGAGAAGAATCAGGAAACCAAAAATCTAGTCTGTTCCCAAAATGATTTAAGGTTGGGCAATTTGAAAACAGATAGGATGGTTAATTGGCCCAACTGTTATATTGAATGTCCTGATGCTGCTGTGAACTTGTTGAGCCAGTCCATCAGCAGCCACCCTATTAGCAGGAAGAAAGCCAACAAGGTCTTGAAGGTCAGGCTTTTGTCTCAGGTTAGGAGGGTGAGGAGCAAACAAGCTATCTTAGAAGCTCACCATCTTTAGGAAGTAGCCATCTCTCATCTGATGGCCTACCAAAGAGTTTGTCTAACTCATTGTCCCTCAGGTAGATGGTTGTTTGGATGGATAAATGAGGGGTTGATGGAAGCATGGGTGGGGGCTACTAGACAGTGAATAAGCAGACAGAAGGAAGAATAGGTGAGTAGATGGATTTGCTGCTCAATCTTCCTTGATTCCTTGGTCAGCATTCCATGGTAGTACATGCTCTGTGTTGAAATTTTACTAAAGATTAACATTTCATTAAATGCTAGTAAGTTCAATGGGCTTTACTACCTGTACTTGCTCCAGAGTTAAGAAGACATAAGCATTTCATAAGAAATCATAAACTGACTTGTCTTCCACAGTCATATTTTAACCCCTCTAAGAAAATTAACATACTACATTTGGTTTTTGCTACTCACATTTGAGCCTCCTCTGTAAAGATAGTATCCTAGGATGTGCTACAAAATTGGGCTGAGAGGAGATCTGGGGGTGACCACCACAGCTGGTTTGCCATTGACTTCAAGATTGTATTTAATTGGGATGGGGTGGGAAGGAAAGAACATACTCCTGTAGAACTACAAAACTGAATTCATGTGAGGGAAAATTCTTTAGAGACATTTTGTTCTAATATAAAATACATTAACCAGCAAAGCAAACCTACTTTGTGTTGTTTGCTCTTGAGAGAGAACTTGGTGTGTAGAAATTATGTGAAGACCAATTTCCTCTTTAGAAAACCAGTTTCTGCCAAGTGAATTTTGGAAGTAACAAAGATTGATTATGGGAGAGCTCTACCCTGTGTTCATAGCTTTAGGGCAGATGTTTATTGTCTCTGGCCTTCAATTAGCTGTCCAGCAATTGCAGCCTGCCTTTTCTAAAGAACTGTGCTAGGTAATTATGCATCCAGTACTGGGTGGGTCAGGCTAAGAAGGTGAAACTTAAGTTTGGAAGTAGAGGGATAGGGGAGGGTGGACAGGGATGAGGAGCCAGAGCTTCCATTTCATAAGACCAGGCAGAATTCTGAACCACTCTTTCTGTATATGCAAACATAAGACCATCATGCCAAAAATGAAAAACAGCAGCTGCCAGAAAAAGACAGGCACAAGACTGGTTGTTTGATTGGTTGATTGGTTGGGTTGGGTTGCGTTGGTTGGTTGGTTGGTTGTTGTTGTTGTTGTTGTTGTTGTTGTTGTTGTTGTTGTTGTTTGAGACAGAGTCCCCCCATGTAGCCCTGACTGTCCTGGAACTTACATTGTGGACCAGGCTGGCCTTGAACTCAGAGAGATCCACCTGAGATTAAAGAAGGAGTGCCACCACACAGGGACAGACTTTGTTTTCATGTCTATTATTGGTTTCTCTTCTCATTGCCGTGATAACATACTTGAAAAAGTGGCTTAAGGGAGGATGTATCTTGGTTCATAGTTGGAGGGTACTATTCTCAATGTTAGGAAACTCATGACTGCAGGAGTGTGAGGCAGCTTCAATTTGCATCCTTAAGCAGGAATCAGGAGAAATGAATGCTGCTGCTTAGCTTCCTTTCTCCTTTATTCTGTCCATAGGATTGTATTGCCCATATATACGATGGGTCTTCTTTCTTCAATTAACCCAATCTAGAAATACCCTTATAGACATTTGTTTTTTACGAGTACTGAAAAGTAGCTTCTAGAAACAGGCAGCCTCTTGTGAGTATAAGCAAGAAAGCTTGACTGACTTTTCCCTTTGCGACTTTCTCTGTATATTTGCTACTTTCTCTGTTTTCTCTTGTATATTAGAGCTATGAAACTATTAGCTGTGGCTGATCCCATATTAGAAGTCCAATGGGTAAGAAATCTGAAGTGTTTATGGCAGTGCTGACCCATGGTGTATGTATCTCATGACTGTGCTTCAACCTTGGTTCTGAACACACAGCAGAGTATACTTTCCATTGCAGTCTGTCACAGTGTGCATTGCCAGCAGGCTTTGCTTGAAATACCTTGACTTCAATTTGAGAGTGCTATATGTTATATTTTTGGGAAGGAAAGAAAAGGACAAGGAGAGATGATGTATGAATAGGGACCACAGTAGCCTGATAAGTGTCTCTGTCAGCTTTTCTCAAGTACAGTCCTCAGTGCTTTTGTTTTGTTTTTGTTTTGCTACATTGACATAAGGTCTTGCTTTGTTGACCATCCATATTTGGAACTCACCATGTCACCATGTAATCCTAGCTAGCTATGAGCTTATACTCTTCCTGCCTCAACCATCCAAATAGTGGGATCCCAGGTGCATACACATATTTCTATCTAGTAGAAAATGAGCCCTTTTATAGCAGGGCCTATTATTCTCCATATTAACCTGACATAGATTTTGACGTTTGTTTGCATACAAATTTGCCAAATTATTTAGTGGTTTGTAGACTAACAGCTATACAAACAGAAAATAAAACAGGCTTTATGTTTATACATATTACATAACACAACAAAAACAGATAGCACATAGTGTATGCTACCATGTGTATAATTGGTCCAGAATATGCCAATCCAAAAAATTAGATTAATGGTTTGCCAGGAATAAGAGGACAGTTAGCAGGGCTGAAGAATCTTTTAGAATCATTGTTTAGATTTAGATAATAGTTGTTGCAAAATTCATTGAATAATAATACTAAGAACAAATATGCTATATCCTTCAAGGGATGTGAATTTTATCTCAATTTTAAAGAAATCTTAGCATAGAGAATTCACAAGCACACTTTTTGATAAATATCAAAAGGATTAGATAAATGACAAATGTATATGGTTTGGAGGTGTTTCTTTTTGTTTTGTTTTTAGTGGTGCTGGAGATCTCACTAGGCTCTTGCCCATACTGGGCAGATACTCTGCCCATGAGTTATATCCCCTGCCTATTCCTTTTTATATTTCCAGAGTTTAAGGGCACAAGTGTTTTTTATTTTTATTAAGAAGAAATTTGGATTTTAATGTATAACTGGCACTTGAGAGATGGAGACAGGAAGATAATGAGTGCAAAGGAAGTAGAGTGAGACCCTGTCTCAAAAAATAAATGCAGATCTATTTATAGTTTGTCAAAATGACTTTAAAATATCTTCTACTCAGCAATTAAAAACAATGAATTCATGAAATTCTTAGACAAATGGGTGGAACTGGAAAATATCATCCTGAGTGAGGTAACCCAAACACAAAAGAACATACATGATATGTACTCACTGATAAGTGCATATTAGCCAGAAGCTCGGAATACCTAAGACACAATTCACATATCAAATGATGCCCAAGAAGAAGGAAGAACAAAGTATGGATATTCTGGTCCTTCTTAGAAGGGGGAACAAAATACCCACAGGAGAAGATACAGAGACAAAGTATGAAGCAGAGACTGAGGGAAAGACCATCCAGAGACTGTCCCACCTGGGGGCAAATCCAGACACTATTGTGGATGCCAACAAATGCTTGCTTACAGGAGCCTGGTATAACTGTCACCTGGGAGGCTCTGCTAGTGCATGACAAATACAGAGGGGGACACTCTCAGCCAACCATTGAACTGAGCACAGGGTCCCCAATTGAGGAGCTAGAGAAAGGACTCAAGGAGCTGAATGGATTTGCATCCCCATAGGAGGAAAACCCATATGAACCAACCAGAGCTCCCAGGGACTAAACCACCAACCAAAGAGTACACATGAAGGGACCCATGGCTCCAGATGCATATGTAGCAGATAATGGCCTTGTTGGACATCAAAAGGAGGAGAGGCCCTTGGTCCTGGAAAGGCTCAGTGCAGCAGTGTAGGGGAATACCAGGACAGGGAAGCGGGAGGGGGTTGATTGGGGAACAGGGGGAGGGAAGAGGGCTTATGGGACTTTCAGGGGGTGGGAACCAAGAAAGGGGAAATTATTTGATATGTAAATAAAGAATATATCTAATAAAAATAAAAAAATCTTAACACTTTTAATACTACACAGTCTATAAAAGGGTTTGAACATCTTATAAATCCTGGTAATTATGCCTTAGTCTAAGAGGTATGCATATATGAAAACCTGTATATCATAAAAGTACTTTCTCTTTAGAAATAATTTATGATGAATCTCCCTTAAGAATTCTTTTGTGTCCTTTTTTTAATAGCCCACCAGTTGTGATTTGTGCTGCCTATATACCCATGGGTGTCAGGCTGTCCATTGGCATGAACAGGAGGGTGGTATGAGTGGAAGTAGATCTGGGTGCAGTTAAGTATAGGGAAATGGGAGGTAAGTATGATGAAAATACTTTGTGGGCATGGACCAAGTGCTCAAATTATTTTATTTTTTTAATGTAGTCTAAAATTGTAATAGTTAGACTTGGGAGATACCTTAGTGTGTAAAGTCACTTGTTGTCAAGTTTGGTGACTCACTTTGACTTCCAGTGTCTACACAGTGAAAAGAAAGAACCAGCTCCTACATGTTTTCCCCTGACCTCCACACACGTGCTGTGGTGACATGTATGTGTACACACACACACACACACACACACACACAAAGCAATTTAGAATTACCAGCTAAATAACAAATGACTCCCATGAAGAAGTATGGAGAGGGTCCTGATCCTGGAAAGGATTGATCTAGCATTGGAAGGGAATATAAGGACAGAGAAAAAGGAGGGAGGTGATTGGAGAAGGGATGGAGAGAAGAAGGTTTATGGGACATATGGGGAGGGGGGATCTGGGAAAGGGCAAATCATTTGGAATGTAAACAAAGAATAAAGAAAATAAAAATATTAAAAAAAAAAGAATTACCAGCTAAAATGGGGGTAGAAAATACAGTAAGATGGCAATATTTTTTCTCACTTTTCTTTCTTCCTAACCCATGGAAATAATATTGTTTATGTTGTAAAACATTACCCAAGAATCTAGAACTGTTTTAAATTTCTTTTCAAATTATTTAATTAAAATTAACACTAAAAGGTAGATTTACAATGTTGCTAGTTAAAAACATTACTTCTGTTCATTTATCTCATCCATCAAACCTGTCTTACTATAATAAACACAGCTAATGTGAATTGATGCTATGATGTTTATCTATTACTAATAATTTAGTCAGCTATAAATGAGGAGAGAGACAATGAGAATGAATATATTTCTAAAGTGCAGCCCACACCTAAGTCTTATCCCATAAGAAAGACCAGGGCTACCTTGAAGACTGACTAGGGAATATCAAAAGTGGGTAAGCCTGAAAGAGATTGAAAAGGAAGGAGATCTCTCTCTCTCTCACTCTCTCTCTCTCTCTCTCTCTCTCTCTCTCTCTCTCTCTCTCTCTCTCACACACACACACACACACACACACACACACTGAACCCACAATGAAGACACATCTCAGGGCTCCTGAATCCTATAATGAACAAAACTGGAATATTTAAAGCAACAAAATAGTGATAGATATCAGCCAACATGTAGAATAAATTTATGGTATTTATAAAAATGAATGAATATACTAATACATGGGCAATAGATGATAGGTCTATCATGCAGACAAAATGTGAGTACACTCTACTCTCATGATTTTGCTCTAAAGTATCTCCCAGAGTTGCTATGCTAAAGGCTTGGTAGCAAGCTGATGGCTTTTGGGAAGTAACTAGATTGTGAGAGCTCTAACCAAGTGAATGGAGTACTGGGTGATGATAGACTCTTTTGGAGCTGGGTGTGATTGGTGGAAGCGGGTCACCTGAGTGTATCCTTGGCTATCTTATCCTAAGTCTCCATCCTCCTTTCTGTTTCTTGAATGTTATATAGTGATAGCACCATGTTTACTAGAGGTGCTGTGATATTTTGACTTTACTTCATGTAGTTGACCACTGTGATACTTTGCCTCACTTGGGCTCAAAGCAATGCAATGGAATCCGGGTAATCTTTGATTGAACCTTTGAAACCATGAACTAAAATAATGCCTTTAAGTTGTTATTTTTTTTTCGGATATTTTGTTACAGCAGTGGGAAAGTTCAGTATGTCCACCCTCAAGGAGGTGGAGCATAACTCTGGGCCTTCAGTCATCTATAGTCAGTCATCTATATGCAGGCTAAAGAGTATGGAGAAAGCTTACAAATTAACCACATGATTGGATTGATACTATAGAAATATGTTAGCAGTATATACCCTTTGTATGGTGATGTCAAATGATAATTCACCTCTGTACTCTTTACCCAGAAATTCATAGACATAATCTAATTATAAAAGGGGGGAAAATCAAATGAATAACATGTTACAGGTACCTGAAAAATCCTCTGAAGTATCAAGAACACCAAAACAAAGGGAAGTCTAATTATTTATCTTCTACTCCATTCAGGATGCTGGAACAAAATATCTTAGACTAGAGGATCAAAGCTGCCCACCTCATACCATCAAGAAGCAGAAAGGGAAGGGGTAGACTTAGGATAACATAGACTCTTCAAGGGCACACACCCCAGTGTGCCTAGTCATGGTCAAAAATGTTCTTCTATCGAGGATTTCTGTTGTTACTTGAGATATGTCTCACTGTGCAGCCCTGGCTGGCCTCACTCACAGAGATCCTTTTGCCTCTGCCTCCTGGGTGTCAGGATTAAAGCCATGCAGTACCATGCACACACCATTAGGTATTTCGAACCATTCTGTAATTTTTCCCTTTGATTGTGTTAGGGATTTGTTTGTGTTAGGGATATACCCAGTTGGTATAATACTTGATTAACACTGTAACATGTGCAAGCCTCTTGGGAGAGGAAGGCAAGGATGGGGATGTCAGAGAGGTGACATCACTGTATATGAGGATATATATAAAATACTATGTGGACATGAAAAACACTGGAAAGAGTATGAACTTTGCAATAAAAAATTCAGGTTCAAATCTTCACTGTGTTTGTATCAGGCCACGCAGATTTAATAACCTTGTAACCTTTCTCTTACATTTAAGCATTTAGTGGGATCCAAGTTAGTATACCACAGAGACATCTCCACATCATTGTCCACTGAAGCACTATTCACAATAGCCAAGTTAGTAAGTTGCCCTGAACATCCTATAAACAGAATAGTAAAAAAAAAAAAAAAAGGCTGGTGAGTATATGTATTTTATTTGGTCACAAAGAAAAGTGAAATGTCATTTGCAGGGATGAAACTGGAGATCATTGTGTTTAGTAGAAAAAGCTAGATCAGGAAAAACTTTTTTCTCATGTGGAAGCTATATTAAATACATATATACATATATTCACATGACATAAAAGTAGTAGAAAGGTTAATATTCGTGAAGATGAAGGATGAGAAGGGGGCTAAGGAAGATAATAGAGTATATGAGCAAACTGTGATTTAAATGTATGAAAATGTAAGAATGAAACCCATAATGCTGTAAAGTGAATATATGCTAATAAAAAAGTAAATGCTTAATGGATATAATGATAATAGATTAGCAGTGTGCTACATTGGAGACTGTATAATAGCATGTTATTTGGTGAAATGAGCAGGAGTCTGAAATAATTACTGTGTTTTGAGAAGAGCTTTATGGAAATCAGCTGGAAAGCAAAAACCCTGATGGCTAAGCCCAGGACATTAAGGGCTGTCTAGGTGGGAAGGAGCTATGAAGAAAATTTGTGAGGGGGCAATTTCTGTTCAGGACCATGACACTGAGGTTGCAGGGCTGTGGTCAGACTGGAGGTGGGGCAAAGAGTCTTTAAATGCAAGTCATTGTGATGTGATGAATTGAGTGAGTCGGGGTCAGTCTGGTTGCTTTGTCTTGCCCTAGTGCCCTTGCACACAGGAAAAGTTCTGAAACACTGTTAGTTGATGGATTACATTCCTAATGAGTGTGTAATCAGCGTAAGAATATCTACTGGCATAAAATAGGCTATTGAGTATCTTCTTTAACTTCATTGTAGTTGTGAAGTTGGACCGTGTATGCCTGTGATAGCATTGGTGAGAGTTCTTAAGTAGAATTCATGAATGACATTCTTGCAGTGGGTTCTTCTATGTTTTCTACTTTTAGAAAATAGAAAAAGAAAGGACACCCCTCCTCCATGCCTAATAGGGGTTTTAAAAGGAGAAGCCTCTTACAGCTTAATCATAGGACGTGTTGGGAATATTCCCTGAGACCAGATATACTGGGTTCTGGAGTTGACAGAACCTTCATAAACTTGTACATCAATCTTAAGGCAGCAGGCTCTGATATTCCAGCTGTTGCCAGCATGCCTTCGTGACTCCACAATGCTGTAGGCAGCAGGATTCTGCGGTGGCAGAGGCGGGCTTTGGGTCCCTGGAGCACTTAGCTGCTTTTGCAGGCTGAATGAGCCACAGTCTACAGCAGCAAGCAGGGATGCAGGTAAGAGACTCTAGTGCTCCTTCTCAGGGCATCTTATCCCTGAGGGGAACTGTTTTAAAAATCACTTGTGCTATTTGTGAGGAGGGTGTAGTTCCCAATGCCTCTTTTGTTCTACAGTCTTAAAGGGCAGGTTGTTTGTCAGCTCACAATGGCGTGGGTCTGATCTGGCAAGATCTGCAAATATTCTCATTGTTTATTGTTCTGTCTAAAGATGAAAAAAATCATGCAAATCAGGGTTCAGATTCTGGATGGAGCGCTCTGCAAGCATGCACACATGTGAGAGGGGGAACATTTGTCCATGCTGCATGCATGTTTAAGGACACAGGCAGTTTTTGCAGCCTTGGTTTTAAAAGCTGGATGAAAGCACATTGGAACTGAAAGCTGTCGTCCCTAACTGGTGGGACTGGTAGCTCTTGCTGTGTGGAAAAATTGCTCTGTGTGAGTTCTGCACATGGATGACCCGAGTATGCAGACAGGAATCTGTGAAGACCTGTCTGCACTGCCGTTTCTTTTTCAGTAGCCATAAGATGCAGGCATTCTCACTCCTGAGACACTGAGTATAGACACTGAAAGAAAATGGTGAGTTAGCCATATCCAAATTGGGGGTGGTGGGGGGGGGGGTGTAAAACCAGGTGTGCATGCTTGGTCATGCAAATGGTCCATGTGTATATTCACACAGCTTGCTAACTGCAGTGAAAAAAACTCTGTAAGGAGAAAATGGAATCTCTGTGGCTTTTAATATTTTAGTTCTTATAATTTATTATTTGTTTGGATCGTGATAATGTTCTTTCTTTAAATGTGTTATTACACATGTGCTTGCATTTTTTATTCTGCCTCTTTCATTGTGATTAAAAATGCAGGTTATTGTTTTGGGCCGGGTTGCTAAATGACGAATTGCCTTTGCTGCAGGCAAGGAAGCTTTTGCATGTGTAGAAGGAATGCCATTTTCAAGGGATATTGCTGCATAGCTATCTGTACACACATACATATACTGAGTCTGTCTGTATTCACTGACTCATGGGAGTAGGTGTCATCTTGAATTGCACATTTAGGCATTGATTGTGCCAGTGCAGAGGCAAAAAAAAAAGAGAGAGAGAAAGAAAGAAAAAAGAAAAAAAGAAAAAGAAAGAAAAGGAAAGAAAAAAGAAAGAGGAAGAAAGGCAAATTAAGGAAAGGTTTTCCAAAATCTGGTAGCATTATAACTAAATAGCTTGCTGTCTACCTACTACATTTTTTAAATAATTGGAAAATAATTTTTAAGCATAAAATACTGGAATAAATTTGAATGTTTGACATATTTTCTGGTTGGTATTTTTAATGATCTTGTCATAGGAGAGTATTGCTTTTGTGGTAGAAAAGGCGACTAGTCTATATACTTTATATATATAGTAGAAAAATATTTTATGTGTACAATATGTATACATGCACACACACACACCCCTACCTCTGTCTTAAGGAGAAAGTTTTCAGGGGTATTCTCATTCATTCAAGCATACACAAAGCTATTTTTTCAACATTCTGGAAATAATCACAAGTGTGTGTCAACTAGATGGGTTACAGAAGGCTTCTGCTACCCACCTGCAGTGACAAATGACTTAGTAAAAGCTCGTTAACTGCTGCATGCTTTGCATAGACTGGCTACTCCCCCCAAAGTCTGACTTTGGATGCTGGAGTTTCGGGAAGGTAATAATTTATACGGCCTTTAGAATATATGTATACAGCTCTTACTATTTTAGATTTGGAGGAGGGGAGGAAAGGAGGGAGGGGAGGATGGATCATGGCTGGGGAGCCAAAGAAAAAAGCTGGCCTTTTATGTCTACTGTGAGCTACCCGTCTTTCCCTTTTCTTAGACACTAGAGGTTTTTACCTCGCTTCTGCTAGAGCGAGTTAGCAAATAGAATTTTAGACATTTCTGGATGCCTAAAGAGATCCAGAATCTATTTAATTATTCACCCTTTTTACCCCCACCCTTTTAAAATAAAATTTTAGATAGAATAGGAAGATAGCTCAAATTAATATAAAAAATTAAAGAGAGAAAATTAAAATCATCCTTAATCTTCTCACCCAGTGATTCCACTGTAGAACATAAAAGTGTGTGTGCTTTGAAGTTTTATTTCAGCATGAATCTAGATTTTACATATGTAGTCATTCTCCACATAGTATATGCAAACTGCCCTTAAAAAATAAAAAAACATTTTATATGTACTATGCCTAAGATATGACAAATGTGTCTTATAGTGTAGACATTTAAAGGTGCTTCTAGCCATTCACAATTACAAATAATACTTTAGTAAGCATATTGTACTGAGATATTCCTTCCATGTGAGTTATCTTAAGGCATGCTAGATACATATTTAGGAGATATCACCTTGTGGACCTATGAAGTATATCCTTGCTATTTATGCCTCATTCACCAGCAGCCTATGAAGTCCTGTTTTTCTCACAGTTTTGCCAATATTAAACATTAATTTGGAATTCTGTGCTTTATTAAGTAACCCACTTTTAACATGCATTTCTTAGGAGCTTGAGAAAGACAATCTTCTTGTGTATATTTATTGGCCTTTTTAAAAATTCATTACCGTTCACATTCCTATTAAAAGTGTGCCTTTCTTAATAATTGTCATTTAGGTTACTATATATTTGTACAGTATAGTGTATACTTTTCAAACATTTACAGTTGGTTAGGGTTAGATTATTATTATTATTATTATTATTATAGGGAAAGAGTGGCTAAGGATGATGTGTTATGTTGTATTGTAAGAGAAATGGAGAACTCAGAAGACAGATGTAAATCCTAGCTTAGAACAAGTTGCTTGCTTCTGGTAGGGCTTACTGACAGTTTGTAGGACATTGGAGTGCTCACGTATTAGAGAACAGTGCCATGTCCTATGTACTCTGCTATGTTCTTAGTCTGCAAAGTATTTGGAAAATGAATTGGCTATTCTGTAGTTGCTAAGGTAGGAGAACTACAAGTCCTTAGCAACTAAGTAGTTTAATGCCAGAGTGAGTGTCATATTACGATTCTGTCTCAAACAAAGAAACAAAACTTAGAAGAGGGATTCAAGCTTGATCTGAGTGCTGTGATCTTCAGTCATCACCTCTATCGTTGATCCTGGTCTGTTTCCTTCACATAGTTTCCCAATATACCACAAATAAGCTAACCAGACCCTGGCTTCAGGCAGGGTCTTGAATATTAAGTTAAGATATATAGTATATTACATGTAGGATGAAGTCATTAGATACATACACCTCTTTCTCACTCAAATGCTAGGTCTCCAACTGATTTTGCTACAACCTATGATCACATTTCTATTAGTAAATCATAATAAATTGTCCTGTGTACTGTCTTGGAGTTTTCAGCCTCTTTTTTTCTTTTTTTCCTAAAAAATATGTAAATGAACATTTTGCCTGCCTGCCTGCATGTATATATGTATGTATGTGCACCTGTTGGATTCCCTGGAACTGTGGCTACAAATGTTTGTGAACCACCATGTGGGGGCTAGAAGTCAAACCTGGGTCCTCTGCAAGAGCAACAAGTATTCTTAACCATTGAACCATCTTTCCAGTCCCTGTCTGATTTCCCCTCATAGGTCTTAAAGTATTTGGGGGCTGGTTTTCATAGAACCAAACTGTCCCAGAGCAATATATTCTGATAAAACTTGGTTTATAACCATGTCTCACACCAGCAATTTAATAACTATACTTTTTAAGGCAAGTAGGGAGGGAGGGGACAGGTGGAGAGAAGGATGGAGAGAGAGAATGAATATGAGAACGCCAGGAGATGGTACAGAAGAGTTTATGTGGTGGAGGGTATAGTGAGGTATAGTGAGGTTTAAAAACCAAACTTTCTTGACCTCTTGAAATCTGGGACAGTGTTGTTCCACCTAAGTGGAGCTCCACAGATTTCATTTTGAAGGTATATCATTTCAAGGAGATATCCTGGCTAGGACTCAGGAAGTTGTTCTAACTGTAGGAATATGGGTAGATTCCTCCTAGACCTGGTACCAGGGATCATTCAATGTCACCATTTTTATAGATAATGATTATTTCCTTTGGAAGGACCATTCCGAGCCAAGAATTAAAATGCCTGGAATATAGCTTTTGATACCCATATGTAGTAGATAGAAAAGTGGGAGAGAAGGAATTTGGGAGGGGAAGTTTTCCAAAACAGATTATTAATGTTTTCTTGACATCCAAATTGCTTGAAAGGCTGGTTTTGAAATAGATTTGGAGGCATGTCATCCTGCACTATTCAGCCCTCTGCCAGGCCTTCTGACTAAGTTTAAGAAGAGCCCAGTTTCTTGCTACATCACATATTGGGACCAAATATGAATGGATGGAGCCTCAGAAATGAGAAAAGCCCAAGCATATGCTTGTACACATGTATTTGTGTGCATGTGGGGTGCACATGCATGTGGAGTCCAGAAGTCTATGTCAGTATCTTTCTTGATCATTCTCCACCTTATTTTTTGAGACAGTCTCTTATTAAAACTCACCAATGTGATTCATCTGGCAGGCCAATTGAGCGTCAGGGGATCCCCTTGTCTCCAACCTCCACCCCAGCATTAGAGTTACACACACACACATACCACCATACCCAGCTTTTACATAGATGCTGGTGATCCAAACCCAAGTCCTCATGCTTGTACAGCAGACATTTCCCCAGCCCACTGCCCCATTTAAAAATTACTGTATAGTATCAAAAAGTCAGTGCCTGTTAATTTGGGTTTGCATCATCTGTGAGTGAAATTTCTCTTTTAATATGTTTTCTCCCGAACCCATTTAACCACAAATGATTTATCATTTTTTCTAATTGAACTTCATTACTACTTGGCATCTGAGTCTCTATAAGCTAAAATGAAGTCCCAAGGATACTACAAACCTTTTTATCCATCTGTGAAGACATTGAAGAAATAAAACTCATCTGGTTTTCTAAAGTAATTACTTTTCCCACATGGCATGGAAAACACGGGCTGGCATAGAGAGAAAAGCTTTAGCCAGAAGGCATTGTAGTAAGCACATGGCCAAAGTCAGAATACTTCTGGGCTTATGTTCTCCCCAAAGTACATTCAGCAAGACACAAGACTTTGATGACTGGGCATGATAGTGTGTATCTGCTATCCCAACTACTCAAGTTCAGGCAGACTTGCCTGGGCCACATGGAAAGTTTGAAATCAATGTTGGCTTCATAGTGAGGTCTTGTCTTAAATACATTTCCCCAAAATCCCTGAAGAAAAACACAGGAAACTATTAAATGAAAAGATCCAAACATTTTAACAAAACTTGCTGAAATAGTTCTCTTCCTTAGCATCATATATGGATGAAAATAGTTCAAAAAGTCTTTAAATTCAAAATTCAAATACTTCTTCCCCCAAACATTTGAAATAATAGATACTCAACCCTGCTGTTTCCATTCCTAGAAATTGGACAGTAATCAGACAGTACCTCTTCTACAGCTGCTTGTGCTCTGGGAAGTCTGATGATTAATTGGCGTTTCTAAGAATGTAACCAGTATCATTATTCTTAAATGTTCATGCTCTTTAAATGTTTCTAATGAACTCTGTGTCTTTGTTGATTGGTTAGTTGGTTAACTGATTGCTCTTTGGTGCTCTAGTGCCATATCCCACTGTCTCATTTCCCACTTCATTTGACAGTTATGAGATGCTGTGTTGATGGAAGAGCTTCCTGCTTGTACTTAAACAAGGAATTTATGTGACTGCTAAGAATTATCAGGAATGTGGGAAGGGTGGTGAGAAATACCAGGAGCTCGCCTGGGACACTTATATGTGGAATGGCTTGGGTGTCTTATCTCTTAGCTGCCTGACTTCTATACAGAGATCTAACTGATACATCCCTCTAAGCTGTAGGGCAGATTAGTTATCTATGATTGATGATGAATAAGTCTATTCTTTCCCAAATCACTTTTCTCTATACCCACAGCCAGAGGAGATGTACTTCCTGGATGCCACATTCAAACTGTGAATGTGAAACTAAAGAGAGCTTGAGACTTAAGTGATGTTGACATTTCCCCTTCCTGGAAACGCAGCTGTTTCCAAGGCAGGGATTCTGGGTTCCAGCCCAAGTTGTTCCATGAGTTAATTGGGCACTTTGCAAACAAATTGCAGCTAGTCTCAAGTGTGGTTCTCAGGCCACAGTGCTCCTATTCATTGTCTGTTCTCTGTCTCTGTCTCTGCCTCTCTCTCTCTCTCTCTCTCTCTCTCTCTCTCTCTCTCTCTCTCTCTGTGTGTGTGTGTGTGTGTGTGTGTGTGTGTAGTTAGGTAGATAGGTAGAGGGGGTGTATTTATAATAGAAGTATATGCCATATCACATATGTGAAGGTCAGAAGACAACCTTAGTAGTCTTCACCTCCTTGTTGTAAAGAGGATCTCTTGTTTCACTGTTGTACATACCAGGCAACTGGCACACTTTTAGGAATTTTCCTGTTCTCTGCCCCCCCCCTTCAAAATGGAAGCAATGGAATTCCTGGTTCTCAACACTTACACAGCAATTGCCTTAGCCACTGAGTGACCTCTTCAGCCTATATTGCTATTTGTGACAGTATACTGTGGATTATAGATATGTGTAAGGCATATTAGCATTTTGCATGCTTTAATGAAAGGAGGGAATATCTCAGTGTCTTAGTTATTTTTCTCTTGTTGTACCAAAACACCATGACCAAGGAAACCTATAAAAGGAAGTATTTAATTATGGTTTCAGGGGGTTAGAGTCCACGAGAGTGAAACATAAGCATGGCAGCAGAAATAACTCAGAACTCACATCTTCATCTGCAATTAGGAGGCAGAGAGAGAACACACTGGGAATGGCACAGATCTTTTGAAACCTCAAAGCTTGCCCCCAGTGACACACCTCCTTCAACAAGGCCACATCTCCTAATCCTTCCTAAACACTTCCACCAACTAGGAAACAAGTATTCAAGTATGTGAGCCTAGGAGGGCATTCTCATTCAAACCACCACACTACTGAAAGTTTGTTTCTTCTGTCATAGCCCACAGTTCTATTGGTAACCTTGATGCATGTAAATCACTGAGTATCTGGCTTGACCTCTCAGGAATTTCCTTCCTAACTCAGAAGACTGGGCTGTTCTGCCTGAGTTTTGTATATTCTGCCTAGGCTGTGTGATTTGTGTCTTAGCAGTTGTATGGTGATTTTGTCATGGAGAACAATGGATGGTTCTGTTCACCTACAGACCATCTGTTGTTGCATGTGTCTTAGATGCATGGCTCAGAGGAATTCCACCAAAATCCTCCTATTATGCTGTGGGATCTCTGTGCCTTAGTACTTACAGCTACCCAGTTATGATTTGAATCTGATATGTCTCCTATAGGCTCATGGTTTGAATGTTCAGTCACTGTTCATAGCACAATTTTGATGGCGCCTAGCTGGTAGAAATAGGAGTGATCCTTTGAAGGTTATTCCTGCCCCTTATCTTTATTATGGCCTGCTTTCTCTGATTCCTGTTCCACTACGAACTACTTCACCATGTCATCTTCAGCTATGATGGACTGAAATTACTCTGAAACCAGGAGTCCAAAGAAAAAGCTTTCTTTCCATGTTTTATCAGGTAATTTATTACAGTAACAAGAAAAGGGAGTAATACACACCTATGTAACACAGTATAGCCTGTGATGACCATGTATCTGAAAGGATATAATGCATCCTCAGGTTTACTGGTTAGATAACACAAGGCTGGTTATACCATGGATCATGATTTGAAGTATCTGCCAGAAAAATCCCCAAGATAGGACTCATGTTTTACTAAGGCCTCATACACTATGCCATTGATAGAACAATAACTGACCATGAATTAGAGTCCTGTTCCTGTCATTGACACAAAAAACCAAAAATGGATGGAACAAAAGAGTCTATAGTGTTTGCTTATTAACTTATCTAAAAGACTTGGACAATTTCCCTTCATCCTTTGTAAAGGTAACTATAAATTCCATTAGCAAAACAGTGGTGAATTAATTAGTGATAATAGAGTAGTAAAACAAATGTTTATTTAGGTTGTCCATACATAAAGTTATTTCACCAAAGACTTAGCTGTTTGCATCTTGAAAAAGTACCACCCCTGTATACATAACATTCTTCACAGTGACTGAAAGTGACTAACAGCAACAAGTGCATTTATATATCTAATGGGTTGCCTTTTAGGCACTGGAGAAAACAGGTCTCCTGTGGAGATGCTTTGTGCCCAGCTAGTAGCACAGGCTGAATATAAATGAACTGTAAGATACTTCAGAGTTCCATGCTAGGGTGGGACATGAAGATTGGAATAGGGCTGGAATGTCTAAGGAGACAGGTATGCCTAAGATGTAACTACAGGGAGCAGAGAACAGTAACTGAGAGCATTGAACCCAGATTCCTCAGCTGCTATAGTGAACAGATGGAGTCTGGAAGTAAAACAGCCATTCCTCATATACAGAAACTTGCCATTGAGGTCTGTGGTTGCTTATCTCCAAAGCAGGATCAGATACATCAATTTAAATAATAGTGAGGTTAATAAAATTTCTAGAACTTTTGTCTGTTTTCCCCCATTGGTGTTGTGAACATGCTATACCAGAAAGACACATTTGTGCCTTTCTATGTTGCAAGTAAAAAATATGTCATCAGTTTCATTGGCAGGAATTTGCCAAGTAGTCCCATCAGCATTAAGAGTCTTTGTGGAAATGAATATGTTATGATGAGCTTTGTTGAAGGTTTGCTGTGAGTCAAGTTGTAGAATTCACAGGCTTGAGTTAAGCTTCTGGGTGGAGTTTGCTGCAAAAATGAGGAATGAGACTGTAAAGGCTATCGAAGTAGGTTTAGACAGAAGAATATATGCACAAATGGATGGCATATCCAGATATATAAACAAGCAGAGTGACATGGGATATATGTATATGATATAACCACATATACACAGCCACACATATATATGTATAACATACAATGCAGTAAGGATACATAGCAGAGCATACATACACATATGCCATATATACAACACTGGCACACATTTACATAAATATCTGCACAGATGACATGTATAGCATATACACTATACATCTATTTATAAATGCCTACATTCAAACATATCACAGATATGCCATACTAGACTCTGTGTGTATTATATATCTCTTGAATACCAAAACTATGTTCAAAAACATAGATTTGAATTTGGTTTTAACTTCTATTGTATATATTTGTGACCTGGTTTACTAGATTCTTACTAACTGCCACACTTAAAATTAGTTGGTGACTTTATAATGTTGATTCTGAAAGCTTGAACTGGAAAAGGACCAAGAAAAAAGTGAAGGACAATTGTGAGTGACTAATGTGAGTGACTAATAATGCATAGATTTTAGCAACAAATTGGAATTCATTTGATTGTGGTTATATAATACAGTGGCTATTTATCAAAGAACACTAAGTACTAGGATCTTTTGACTGGGAGCTTGGCTACTACATTCCAGGAACTGCAGGGAAAGCAGTTCATGTATATTCCAACTTTTTTGAAATGACACAGGAGACAGCTAACAGATAACTTGCTCTTCTCAGGATGCTTCTTCGGTTTGACAGCAATCTAATGTCCTATAATGGGGTCCTAGAATTTAGGATCCCTGAAGGAAATACCTTGCTGGGAATCAAAACGACCTTTACCTAAAGCCCTGGTATATCTCCCAGTTCCCATAACTGGTACTGTCGTGACCTCCCTCGCCAGCAAGGAATGACACAACACAGGAAGATCTTCTTCAAGAGTTTATTCCCAAGGGGATTAAAAAAACACAGACACAGGTCATTCTGCAAGGAGAATGCCCCCCCCCCTTACTGAGAGACCAGCAATATATATACTAGAGGCCAAGGAAGGGAACAGGAAAAATCAATTATAGTCATAGGTCAGGCACCTGGGAAGTCCGTACCACACCAGGCAGGAAGGCAGGAATTAAGAAACCTGTGCAAACAGCTCAGCTGGGGGCGTTGAGCCAAGCTCTCTGGCTCCCAACATGGTACCACACAGCTCAATCTACATGTGAATATTTCTTGTCCTTTGTTTCCTCTTTTGTATAAATTAGGATACGGTGTGAACAAGGCAGAGACATACTAAGAATTTCTTTTTCCCTGAATTTGGCCAGAAATGTATTTAATTCATTTTTCCATGTATATTATATATAATGAAAAATTGTGTGTGCACACTGATTCAGGTGAAAGTTCAAAAAGAACTTAGCTTTATGGCTAGGAGCTGCACTAATAGGAGTTTTGTAACAAAAACAGCTGTTAAACTAGGTATTATTCCCTAAACTATACACTATTCTGCTTAAGATACTTTGGTGAAACTTCAAACTAGAAGCCTCTGTGAATGTCTGTATACTACAAATAGAAAATGGCACTTCTTTGAGTTTTGTCTTCTTGCTCTGGCAAGTTTAGTAGTTTTGTTGCAGTTTGTTTTCTAAGCAGTCTTTAATAACACAATTGTGCCTGGCCTCCTAAATGGCTTATGAGGACCTAAGTTGTTTTGTTTTCTTGGTGATATCAAGGTCTCCTCATTAATAACAGAATTAAGAATGGACTCAAACAGAAGCTTTAGGACAATTTCATTAGAGTTTAAAAGAACCCCAGGACAGGCAAGCTGTAAACTTAAGCAGCTCTGCAGAAGGGGAGAATGGAGGAGAAAGAAAAGGCCACTCTGATCAAGTTAAGCCAGTATGATGTGGTGGGGAGCAGAGCTTTATAGAAAGAATGAAAAGAGGGGTGGGATGTAGCTTAGTTGGTAAAGTCAAAAGAATGAAAAAGTCAAAAGTACTAGAGAAAGTATATTTAGGCTTTGGCCAGCTTCTAAGTCAGGCAGACCCTACAGCTCTACAGACCCTCATGGCAGCTTATAGGGCCTACACTGCTGAGCAG
The DNA here is from genome assembly GCF_947179515.1 of Apodemus sylvaticus. Taxonomy (NCBI): domain Eukaryota; kingdom Metazoa; phylum Chordata; class Mammalia; order Rodentia; family Muridae; genus Apodemus; species Apodemus sylvaticus. The sequence goes on along the minus strand of NC_067495.1, from coordinate 19,754,942 downwards.
GAATCCAGGGAAGCAAAGGTACATTATCTAATTAAAAAGCTATTCCTTCTATCATTTTTTAGCACAATTTTAAGATGAACCCACCCTCTTGCGGGATGGTTCCTTAGCTAGGTCAATAACCTGACCAGGAATGTTAAATCTCTGCACAGGCTAGAGATTTCATCCTCTCTGCCAAAGGAAATAATTCCCTCCAAGTCTTTATTGCTGCTATGTCATTAGGATATCAGTTTCTAGTTCCATTGCTAGTGGAATTTAACTACTTCTGTTTGCAAGGACACAGGGCAGCAGAGAGGCATTGGCTCTGCTCTATTCTGGAACATGTTAACCCAGGAAGGGTGCTTCCTCTCCCATTTCCCCAGGACACAATGGGGTTATCATCCACAAGGCAGGGCACTGTCATGATAGCCCTGCAGATCCCACCTGTAACACTCTGATACTATATATCACGTGTAGGTTGTAACAATCACAGAAGCTCAAATACTCTAGGTATGAAACAGGAATGAGTTCCTCTTCTCAGTGACTAAGATATAGCCTCCCAACCTCTGGGTCAAATTTAGGGCCTTGACATATTAGGTGAGTATTCAACCACTGAGCTATGTATTCTATCCCTCAAAAACAACTGATTGTTTTTTGAAACAACTCACTTTGTAGCCCAGGCTGGCTTTTAACTAGATGCATTCCTTCTGCTTTGGCCTCCCAAATACAGAGATTACATGAAACACCATGCCCAGCCCACAAGTCAATTTTAGACTGAGAATTGCTCTTTTCCTTAAATCAGAGGTTTGTTTTCCTCCTTGGGCTTTGTTTGGTGTGGTATGTTGGCAGAGACACTGCACTCTGAGTTGTTACAAGTTTGCTAGTGGTCAACCCATAGACTTTAATAATGGCATAGACAATCATACATCCAGACAGCTTCTATATGTGTGTCATGGGCAGGCCTATGTGTATATGTGCATGTTCATGTGATAGGATAGTATAAGGGAAAACTCTAAGTCATAGCTGCTTCCAAAATAAGCAGTTGCCTTTCTCATTTTGCATGTCTAATTTTAAGGTTTTTGTGACTGAATTGATTCTTGGCCCATCCCTTTCCGTGTGATAGAAAGGCCTGTGTATATGAGCATTTCCCATATGCCATGTTAAATATTACAACCTGAAGTAAATAGTCCCAAATATATTTGGATCTGACAATGTTCACAAAAACATGATTTTTCTTTTTTAGGGAGGGAATTTATTTTAGGTATTTATTTTATTTTTAGGGTGTTATTAAAGAAATGTAGTTGGTATATACATATGTGTCTATACCAGATCTGTGTATATGTGTCATTAATGCCTCATATTCCATATGTAGCATGTTCCACATATAGCCTAACATTTAACATGTGTTACAGATCACAAGTGGCAGTGGGCACAGGTGTTAGAAAATGTGCAGTCCTTAAAGTGATCCAAGAGAAAAGATCCTATTTGGAATTTTTGCCTAATTTTTATTCCATCATCTTCTAGACAAGCTGATGCCCAGTGTTAGGAAGTCAATCTGAGAACGTTGCAGGACCTACTGAAACTGAACTTACAGGCCAATCCCATATTGCCTGAATTGTCCCACTCCCAGGAAGACCCAGAGCTCCACAGGAGGGTCTGGACTAATCTGGGACTCTACCTTGAGAATATACTTACTCAGAGGAGTGCACACTGGTGACTCTGGACCCCAAGTCCAGGATCCCCCTTCACCCCGCCTGCTCAGAAAAACACTTTGTGGCCAATGATCATGGCTCTGTACTCTAAAAAGACAGGCTCACCTTGGAGGCCTTCCTTGCCTAATCTTGAGCCCAGTAAGTACTAGGGTCTAGACAGCACACGTTCTCCTGGCTGTCCACGATTCCTTAACTGTCATTTACTGAGGATGTATATATATGCTTCCATTGTCCCTCTCTTACAGTTCCTTTGTGTTCAACAGTGCCCAGTCGCAAGACAGCCAGCATGTGAATGAGGACACAACTTGCCCTCAACCAGAAGCCCAGCTCTCTTCCAAGTGTCAACACCTACAGACATCAGCCATGGAAACTTCTCGCTCCCCTTCACCTCAGTTTGCCCCACAGAAGCTGACAGACAAGCCTCCCCTGCTTATCCATGAAGACAACTCAGCAAGGTATTGTCTTATGGCCCCATGCTATGTATTTATCCCATGCAGGCTTCGAGTGTTTGTTGCTGGAGCCTTGTTGCAGCTTCAAACACTGGGGTAAAACTCGGTCATGGAAAATTGTGTGGGGAAATAAGACATGGCTCAAATGACCAGTTGTGATTTAGTGACATCATGATCCCCTTTGAGCTTAATGCATTTCATTTGCCTTACTCTCTGATACATGCCGACTATGCATGTTTTGCCAGTGATCAAAATCAGGTTTAGCCTAAGTATAAGCTCTTTAGGTAAAGTTGAGTAATGTCCAGTATTTTCATAGTCTTTAAAGTATTCCTTCAGTCCTTTTTTAGGTTGTTTTTTTGAGACAGGCTCTTGATGAATAACCTGGGTTGGTCTTGAACCCACTATGTAGCCTAGACTATGTAACCTAACCTTTCTTTGACCACCTTATCCTATTGCCTCTAGCCTCCAAAGTGCTAAGATAGCCAAGGACTCTATCAACTGAGCTATATCCTTAGCTTCTCAACATACCCCCTTTAACTCTGAAATAACTCAGATAAAAGGCCAAGTGCCATAAGTTACTTCTTTTCAAGCTGTTGGTCAGTGAGGTCTCATAGACTCTAACCATAATAGGTAATTGTCATTGCTCTTGGTTACCTTCCAGAACTTCATGCCTGTTGCCTATTGTAGAAGATGCCACATGCTTGAGTCATAAAACATGGGAAAAGTTGGTAACAATATTAAAGCTTCATTCCCATTGGCTAGCTTTCATAGTCCAAGAAGGTGTTATGGATGATACTAGGGGAGTAATTAACAGCCTTGCCCAGCTTTGAACTCTGGGAAATCTAATCATGAACTGACAAAGTATGCCTACTCATGCAATAGTGACAGGAATGTTAAGGGAGGGTGTTTAAGACCTGTTTCACAAAATGGAACTTATGTCTCCTGCTGTTAACAGTGCATAGACTTATAGGAGAGAACTAACTACTATCATTCTGCTATGTGGACATAGCATTAAACCCTCCCTTAAGTACTTGTCTTTATGCCCATAGGTTGGCGCATCTCTTAACCCTCATCAGAAAAGCTTCTTTTGTAATAGATAGCAATTAACACAGTGATCTACAACTTTTAAACGTGCAGAAAATATGAAACTTTTCAACCCTAAATGGAACATTGATATCACACCTCCTCTTCCCAAAGTTCATTGATCATTGTGGAAGAGTAGTAAGTGACTATAGTGAAACTGATTTCCAGACAGGACAGGGAAGTTGTGCACATAAGCTCACAGTGCCTTTGACTGCATACACAAGATTAAGCCATACAAATCCCAGCATAAATGGAAGCACAAAGTCCCACCCCCTATCTGAGAAGCTATTGGCCATCACTGGCTGCTGGGAGAGGGGGAGTCAGTTTTCTTTCAAGATGTGGCCCTGGAAAGGCTACCCATGCTCCAGTAGATAGCCCTGCACCTGTGTACATACTAACAGCATTAAGTGATCTCAGTGGTTTTAAAAGACAAAACAAAACAAAATTGAGAAGGAATAGTGGAGGAATGTGGGACGGATTTGATGAAAACATAAATATGAAATTCTCAAACAATAAAAATTAAGTTTAGAAAGGACATCAATTATATTATTTCATCTCTGTCTTAGGTTTCTACTGCTATGATATTATACACAATGAACAATAGCAACTTGGGTATGAAAGTGTCACTTTCCCCTCACAGCTTACAGTTCACCATTAAAGGAAGTCAGAGCAGAAACTGAAGCAAGAGACCTTGGAGGGAGAAACACTACTATTGGCCTGCTACCCACGGCAGACTCAGCCTGCTTAATTATACAACCCAGGACTACCTGCCAAAGTGGGAGGGGGACCCCCCCCCATCAATCATTAATCATGAAAATGCTATAGACTTGTCTGTAGGCCAATCTGATGGAGGCATTTCTCAGTTGAGGTTCCTCTTCCCAGAAGACTCTAGCTTGTGTGATGTTAACAAAAATACTAACCAGCACACAGTCTCCAGTGACTGTGTTGAATCCACAGCTTTATGTTTTTGCCTCAGCTGTATTTTATGTTTTAATATCATTTAGTCATCTTTCTATTGGTAGCACAATCTCCAGATTAGATCTGGAGAGAAAATGCTCTGGTCTGGTAGTTTCTGCTTTAATAGAACCCACAGGCTGAGTAGCTTAGAAACAACAGACATGGCCTGTTCCTGTTTCTAGAGACTAGAAGTCCATGGTCAAGAAGGTGTGGCAGATTGAAAAAAGTGCTTCATAGATGGCCCCTTGCTGTGTGCTCACATGGTAAAGGAAGCAGGAAGTTCTTTACTGTTCTTTAATAAAGACACTAATACTATTCATGAGGCTTAATTTTCAAGACGTGAGGAAGAAATGTTGACAGAGCTCTATGAGTTTGATGCCAGCTTGGTATACATAGTGAGACCCTGTCTCCTCCCCCCCCCCAAAAAAACCCAAGGAATTTGGGTACATATACATGTTTTTTTTTTCATACCAATAGAAAAGCAATAAGATGACATGTGTGGTAGACAAACTGTATAATATTTTCTCTTGTCAGTCAGCTTAGGGTGTTATAGCTTCTCAAGTCACTAGAACTACAGTGAACACAATGGGCTTCATAGTGAAACAGTGTCTTACACTGGAGCCCAGGACCTGTGTGAGTCTGGAAGTGGCTTTTTGTCCCAGTGAATACTGGCTGGCTTCTTCCCCTCTCTTCTCTTCTCTTCTCTTCTCTTCTCTTCTCTTCTCTTCTCTTCTCTTCTCTTCTCTTCTCTTTTTTCATTCTTTTCTTCTCTTCTCTCTTTCTTTTCATTCTTTCTCTTTCTTTCCTTCTTTCTTTCCTTCCTTCCTTCCTTTCTTTTCTTTCTTTTCTTTTTTCTTTTCTTTCTTTCTTTCTTTCTTTCTTTCTTTCTTTCTTTCTTTTTTTGAATTAATTACACGTTTTATTTATTTATGCACACAGCCCCCAGAGCAGTTCATGAGGAGGAAAAGAGGGTAACAACATGGTAATTTGTTCTTAAACCTCAAAACTCTGCAGCAAGAATAATATAGTTAAATACCCTTTGACAGAAAAAATACCTCCAAAACTCCTACAAATAATACAGGTTTAACCAATATCTGAAAACACACTGTATCATGTTCAAATAAAACTACTTTCATATTAACATACAATTAACATAATTTTATGAAGAAAACTATGCAATGTCAAAATTATAAAGGCATTGAAGAAGTGTAAATAACTCTCATACTAAAATATTCCAAAACCCGAACACAGGCTTTATTTATTATTAAACAGAACAGGAATAAAACATGCTATTTATCTGTTGTAGAACTTTAAGTGTTGCATGCACATCCATGTGGGTTTGTGAGCACATAGAACCAGCTGCACCTGTGCAGTGACAGATTCAACTGTGAGACATAAAAGGGTTGGCCTCTCTATCCTCTGACCAGGACTCTTTTTATGAGTTAGTTTAATGGATTCTCCTTTAATAAATTTCTGTGGGACAGTGAAAAACCAAAATGTCAGGACTTCTTTTAATTGTCTTTGGACACATCTGATATAAGAAGATAATGAGAGTGGTTTTAGGTTCAGAGAAGCAAAGATTCCTTATTAAGATTTCAGCAAATAAATGACAATATCACTGCCATCAATACAGTTTTATAGATTTGCTAATTATTATCATTTGGAAGGATATACTACTTTCTCCTAAAGCCATGAGAAAGCCAGCTACTATTATATATGAAGTAATATTAGCACAGTATGTTCCTGAAGGGTAGGGATTGGAACTTTCTCCTCTTTTGGTTCCCACTGTCACAACAGGAAGACCATTCATTGTCCTCAGTCTGTGAACAGAAGGGGAACATCAGTCTTGACTCTGTAGCAGAACACAACATTCTGGGAAACTTCAATGTTATGAGTATTTCTCAAAACCATTTCCCATGATAGTTGCTTGTCTTATTGCTGTGACAAAATACTGGACAAGAAGCAACTTAAATAATTCTTTATTTTAATTAATTTATTTTAATTTAATTTTAATTCTTTATTTGAATTTAATTGCTGTATTTTAATTTGATGAGATATTTTAGTTTTCCATGTTTGGGAAAGCATAGAAAGAGGAGCTTGAAGTTGTTGGTCACATTGCCTCTGCAGTCAGGAAACAGAGTGTGGAGAGCTATTGTTCTGAGCACTGTCTTCTTTTTATCTTTTTTTTTTTTTACGGTAAATTTTTTATTTTATTTTTTGAAAATGCATGTAGCATGCATACATTTGGAAAATCTTTCTTTCTTTCTTTCAACTTCGTTTAGTATTTATCACAAATTGGCCAGAAATTCAGCAGTTCTCCTGCCTTAGCCTCCCTAGTGCTAGGATTATAGGCATAAGTTACTATGCCTATCTGGAAACTTGTAGTTTTTAAACTATGTTTGCCCTGGGTAAATCACTGAGACTAATACAGAACAAGTAAATTCCCAGTATACTGCATGGTATCCCTCATAGGGTGGCTTTAGGTATCAATATGTGGGAGACACATGGAACACATGAATAGCCACAGAGTGGAACCCAGGGGAGAAAGTGTTCAGCAATAATTCTAAACACAGCAAATCTCAATATGTATTTTAAGGACATGGAGGAACACCCAGGCACCTGCTGGTATGCAACAATCTACTTTTAGATTTGTGGTAATTCTGTCCACTGATAATTTTTCCTACAAAGGGCGAATTAATAAATGGTGCTTGATGCATTTGTATTGCCCTCAGAATAAAAGCAAGAAATCAAGGAGTATAGCCATAGCTCATGTGATAGAGCATTTGTTTTCCCAGTGCAAGCCCTTGGGAGTTCAATGCTTATTTTCATAAGAAAACAAAATGAATATTAAACAGGTCTCATGTCATTCAGGATCTCTTTATCCAGTGCCTATAGATGTGTGGCAGAATTTGAGTTAGACTGCTAGGCATCCAGAAACCATGAGGGGTCAGATGAGGACACTTTCCAACCTCTGCCTTGTTTTTCTATTTGGCTGATTGACAGTGGGTCTTTGTGTTGGGATCCCTGTGTGAGTTGTGGGTGGAAATCTGTACATGTCAAGATTTCAGAAGACAGCCCTTGTCTTTGCAGAATCGAGCGGGTGATGGACAACAACACCACTGTGAAGATGGTGCCCATAAAAATTGTGCACTCAGAAAGCCAGCCTGAGAAAGAGAGCCGCCAGAGTCTCGCATGCCCAGCCGAGCTGCCCCCACTGCCTAGTGGGCTGGAGAGGGACCAGATCAAGACACTGAGTACATCAGAGCAGTGCTACTCCCGATTCTGTGTGTACACGCGACAGGAGGGGGAAGCCCCTCATAGAGCCCGCCCTCCAGAGCCCCGACCACCCAGCACCCCTGCACCTCCTGTCCGAGATAGCTGTCCTTCCCCTCCCTCCCTCAACTATGGGAAGGCCAAGGAGAAGACCATGGATGACTTGAAGTCTGAAGAATTAGCCAGGGAGATCGTGGGAAAGGACAAGTCTTTGGCTGACATCCTGGACCCCAGCGTGAAGATCAAAACTACCATGGATCTAATGGAGGGAATTTTTCCCAAAGATGAGTACCTCCTAGAGGAAGCTCAGCAGCGAAGGAAGCTGCTCCCCAAAGTCCCCTCACCCAGAGTCACAGAGGACAAGTAAGTAGATGGCACACACACACACACACACACACACACACGGTAGCTGCTTGATTCTCAGTCCCTATTTCATAGGATTAGAAGGGAAAGAAGGGACTTAGGGTATATCGATACTCATGATTGCTTCTGCGGAGAGGTGATGGTTTTTCTTGGGGTCCTCAAACTTAGCACTGTTTGGTAAGATTTAAAATTTCCATACCTGGATTTAGCAGAGGCAAGGTGATGCCCACTGCAGCAAATGTCCTTAACTTACAGCTGACATGATTATGGTAGTACCCACAAGTCCTCTCCAGTTTTGTCTATCACACTGGAGAATGAGGCACTCCTGCCATCTAGTGGAAAGACAGTAGGTACTACTAAAGATCTTATAGTGTGTGAGACAGCCCATCTACTGATGTGAGGCTAACTGTCTACCCCATTGCCTGACTTGTGTCCATCATCTAATCTCTGCATTTAATGCGCATATGATGTGCCTGTCTATCCATTTGTTTTTGAAGTAGGGGCCCTCTAAAAAGCTTGGGCTCCCTTAAATGTGATCCTGCTACCTCAGCTTCCTGAATGCTAGATTTATAGGATCTACCACCATACCTACCTGTCTCCCTCCCACCCACTTCTTGATAATGTTGAAATTGAATCCAGGTCCTCTTATATACTAAGTAAATTTGTCGTCACTAAGTTACAAGCCACACTCATTTTATTTTGTTTTGAGACAAGTTAACTGAACTGACTTTGAACTCAAAACCTCTTCCTGCCTTAGATTCCTAAGCACTGATATTGCACATATGTGCTACCTACCACACTTGGCTGTTTATCTTAGGTTGATCTATACAGCTATCATGTAATCTTTACCTACATTTAATCTGTGTGTCTTTTGTCTACCTGCCCTTCACCTACTTTTGAAGCACATTACAAAGTCTGCCCTTAATCAAATAGTATTTTCTTGCATTAGAAATGGTTTTTATCTGTTTAAATTTCAATTACCTAGGGCCTAAGGATGCACCTCAGAGGTAAAATATTTACCTAGAATGTGTACGGCCTTGAATATAATCCCAATTACTGATGGGATAAGAATAGCTATTTTGCTTTTAAGGGAGACACGTGACAGTGTCTAAAGACATTTTTCTTTGCTATATCTGGGGGCATGCAGTTGCTATCTGGTATATGGAACCCAGAAGTTCTCTTCAAGATTCAGCAGAGCATAGGATAGCCCAACACATGCATAAGTGTGCATATGCGTACACACACACACACACACACACACACACACATTTTTAAAAATTGAAATCTTGTAGCCTGGATTGGTAGATACAGTTGCATGTGAGAGTACTTGCCCAATATGGCAAGGTCCACAGTTTCTAACTTACTACTGAAAAACAATGGCAGTAATGAATGATAGTCTGTGAATTTTGTGTGTATTGATAGGAAAAGTTTTTTATTTTGTTTTTTTAAAACTCTTGTCCTTCTCTCAGTGCTTCTCTCAGTACCATTTGTTACACCCTAGGTACTAGGTTCAAAGAGTGTACATGTGTCACAGCTGATTAAAATTTTGGCCTCTTCACCCAGGAAACAGGACCCAGGTGTGCCAGGGGTTGTGTCCTTGGCCACCAATTCTACTTATTACAGCACATCAGCCCCTAAGGCAGAACTGCTTATCAAGATGAAGGATCTGCAGGAGCCTGAGGAGTATTCAGCAGGTGACTTGGATCATGACCTTTCTGTTAAGAAGGTAAGACAGAGAAGAACAAAATCCCCTGCCTTCTGAGCATGGTGACTAATGCCTGTAATCTCAGCACTAAGAAGGCTGAGACAGGAGAGTGACAAGTTTGAGTCAGTCTATGCTGTGTGTGTGGTAAGTTCAAGGCCAGCCTGGGCTTCACAGTGCAATCCTTCCTCAAAAAACAAAAAACCCCACAAAAATCCTTCCCTCAAAATTGTATGTTGGGTCACTGAAAGGCACTCGTTTGTCACCTCAGCAGAGACCTTGCCCAGCATCTCTGAGTGCATTTGTACTTGCTTTTCAAGGAAGACATGGGCATGAATAAGATGTTCATGCTTAATTCTGTTCTAAGCCTTCTACAAAACTCTGCCCAGCTGTAGGCAGACTAGAGAAAGGATCCCTCTGTAAGGGACCCTATGCTCTCATAGGAATTATGTAATGCCACCACCACCAGCAACAACAACAAAAAGATGTCTAACATAGGCTTGGTAAACCTTACCGTTCTGCCTGCTTTTGGAAATAGGTTTTATTGAAACATATCCACATCCATTTGTTTACATATTGACTGCCACTGACCCTGTAACCTACAAGGAGTAAAACATCTCCTCTCTAGCCCCTAGTGGGAATAGTTTGTCAACCCTTGTTATTCTATATCAGGTATCGGACAGTTGGAACAGGGTGAATGAACAAAGAGAAATGCCTGATTCTAGAGACCCAGAGCAGTGCCAGAGCTCAAGTCCCAGAAATGAGTGCTGTGTGAGGGAAAAGTGAAGCAGGTGTAGATGCCCTATGGGAAGAGCTTGGTGGTCTTAGGGAGAAGCAGCAGAAAGTAAGGCTTCAGCTTTCTGAACTAGGAAAGAAGGTTGGAAATTAATTAATTCATGGTATGTGACACCCATTACAGTCACTGCAAGGACAGTGTTATCTCTATTGCTGCAAACCTGGTCATTTGAAAGATAGCATAGATTGATCTTAATTATATTAGAAATGTTAGGGAGGGAGTACCATGAACTATTTATACATTAAAAAAATCATTTCAGTGGATTTTGGGAATTAAATATGGAGATGAGTGTTTAGTCTCTCAAGAGACTTTGAATTAGAGTATTATGTATTTTATTCTAGTTGTATGTCCATATTTTTTAAAAACAACATCTTCAGTTTTTGTCCTCATAAAACAAGTCACAGAATTTGAAGCATTTTAATTTAGGCCACACTGTACATACAAAGAGCTACTTTCTTTACAGTGAAGCCTTGTTATTTCCTATTGCAATGCATTTGGAAGTGCATATCCTGACCAAGGACATAGCCCATTGGGAGAATACATACCCAGCTTGTATTAGAGCCTGGATTCTTTCTCTAACACTCTACCCTACAAAATATATCAAAATATCTTTAACATCAAAGTATACTACCAATCTACAATCTTAGCATTCCGGAGGAAGAGGGAAGAGGATTAGCACAAGTTCAGGGTCAGTCTGGGATACATAGCCAGCTTGTACACCATCCAGAGTTACATAGCAAGTCCATCTCAGAAATGCCACCCAAAAAAAACAATTTAAAAAGTGATCTCACCCACCTTTGTTTATATAGTGTTCTATCTATTTTCTCTGAGAGGCACCAGGACCTAAGATACTGTGTCACTAGAAGCCACTACTTTGGGTGAATCACAGTTTGAACATTTTTTATTTTATTTATTTATTTGTGGACACAGACTCATGTTATATAGTCCAGGCTGGCCTCTAACTTGTTGTCTTCCTGCTTCAGCCTCCTGGATTCTGAGATTACATGCAACAATATACCCAGCCAGACTTACATTTTTAGATAGTAAAGATTAATTTGGCCATTCATCCACCCCATTCTTGGGATGAAAGTGCTCTATCCATAAACTGCATCCTAATCTTCCTTTTAATTAAAACAGAAAAGTGTGTGTGCATTAGGGGTGGGGTTCTTTGTGTGTGCTGTACACATTTGTATTTGTTATATTTACTTTAGTTTTTTTAGAGAGAATCTTGCTACATAGCCTTGTCTGGCCTGGTACTTCATATGTAGCCCAGGCTGGTCTTAAATCCCTTATATTCTACTGCCTCAGCAACCTCAGTGTTAGACAGGCATGAACAACTATAGCCAGCTCTACATTTTATTTTTACTTTTGCTCTTTGAAAATCAATGCTTGATGACTAGAGAGATGGCTCTTGGGTAAAATGCTTGCTATGAAAGCATGAGGACTGAAGTTCTGAACAGACATAAATATATATGCATAGCAGTCTGCTTGTAATTCCAGTGCTCAGGAGACAAAGACAGGGACTCCACAGAGCAAGCTGACTAGCTAGAATAGCCAATTCATCATTGTCTGGTTTCAAACAAGAGACCCTGCTTGAATATAATAAAATGACAATCAAGAGTAACACTCGTCATGTCAACCTCTAGCCTTCACATACATACCTGCACATCATATACACATACAGCGGAGTCAGGGTACACCCAGGATCCTAGCATTGAGGTTGATGCAGGAGGACCATAAATTGTAGGCCACCCTATCACTATACAGAAAAACTATCTCAACAACAGTAACAATAAAACACCAGAAACAAAATTAGTTCTTTAAGGTTAGGGATATAGCTTAGTGACATAGTACACGCTTAACATGTAAGAGGTCCTGCGTTTGATCCCTAGAACTACACACAAAAATAAAAATAATAATAATAAAACTTATTTTTTCATTCAGTGGTTATCAGCTTTCCTAATGCTGAGACCCTTCATACAGTTCCTCATGTTATGGTGACCCTCAACCATAAAATTATTTTCATTGGTACTTCATAACTATAGTTTTGCTACTGTTAGGAATCATAATGTAAATATCTGTTTTCCAATGGTCTTAGGCAATCCCTGTCAAAGAGTTATTCTATCCCCCAAAGGAGTCACATCCCATAGTATGAGAACTACTGTTTTAATTGCTTGTGTAGCAGGTGGGCTATAGTGTTATTGTTTACAGGTCTGTCTGAAGAAGACAGAGTTCTAGAAACAAATGCCTGGTGGTGGCTGCACAGCAGTGTGAATGTGCTAAATTTCACATTACCACACACTTAAAATGGTTAAAATAATAGGTCTATATATTTTAGTGATGCATGCTTAGGATGAATAAGGCCCAGAGTTATCCCCAGCACTATAAAAAAGTGAAAGTTGAAATGGTTTATGGTACGTATAATTTTCCATAGAAACTTATTTGTATTCTGGTCAGATCAAAGAGAGCAGATTACACTGAAAGATGTTTCAGAATGTCACTGACATTCCTTTACATGTTACTTTTACCTTTTTGTAATGAGATACTTGGCAGACAACTTCAGAGAAGGACAGTTTCTTGTTAACAACGATGGTTTCATAGACTGAATACTCCCATAGTAGGTATGATATGATGGAGCAGAGCTGTTGAGCTCATTATAGTTAGGACGTAGAACAAAATAGCAACAAAAAGAGCAAGATACAGCACCTCAGATCAAGTCCACTCTGTCAGTCCTCCAACCAGGCTCCACTTTCCACAGTTCTACCACCTTCCAACAGATTTTTCAAATTCTGAAATGGTAGATGGATAAAACCATTAATTAGGTCAGAGCTCCAAGATCTTTTTTTTATTATTATTAAATATCATCTTCATTAAATTTCCAATGGTGAAACCTTTCCCAATTTTCTCCCTCCCCAAAGACCCCCATCCCTCCTCCCACCCCCTGCCTCTACATATATATGCCCTTCCACCCGACCCACTCCCACCCCACCCCCCACCCCAATTTCCCTTTGTTGGGGCATCTATTGAGTCTTCACCTGGCCAAGGACCACTGATGCCCAACAAGGCATTCCTCTGACACATTTTTGGCTGGAACCATGTGTACCCCTTGGTTGATGGCTTAGTTCCTGGGAGTCCTAGGGTGTCTGGGTGACCAAAATCATTGTTCTTTCCATGGAGCTGTAAACCCCTTCAAGAGCTCCAAGATCTAATTGTCTCTGAAAACATCCTTCTAGATACATTATGACCTGTACTTGATGACTCTGCTAACAAGTTTCAGTCCAGTCAAGTTGACAATCAAAATTAATTGCCAGACTTTGTGTACTTTTCTTTTTTTTCTCTTTGATCTTTGAGACAGGGTTTCTTTGTGTAGCCCTGGCTATTCTGGAACTCACTCTGTAGACCAGGCCTCTAACTCAGAGATCTGCCTGCCTCTGTTTCCTGAGTGTTGCGAATCCTTTATCACTGACTAGCCCTATACACCAGCCCTCTTTTGTTTTTTTTAAATATATTTATATATATATATCAGAGTTTATATATTCAGTAAATACAATTTCTTTTAACATTTGTGTATGTAAGGGGTGGGTATGCATCCACATACCACAGCACATGCACAGAGGTTAGAGTACAATTAGTATGAGACTGGAGCTCAAGTCATCAAACTTGGCAAAAAGCACCTTTGTCTGCTGAGCTACTTCTTTGGCTCATATAAACTAGGTAGCTTATATTTAACCAGGAGGCTTTCCCTTCTCACTAGTTTTACAAACCCCCCTATTATCAGCAAAGACTGATACACCCAATCTGGCTCAATTCTGCCCAAGCTGTATGTAATTTGGCTACACTAACGTTGGGCACCAGCTTGGGATAATCCTAACAAGTGTGCCCATGCCTCCCTGTGCCCTACAGCAAGAACTCATCGACAGTATCAGCCGCAAGCTGCAGGTGCTCCGCGAAGCACGTGAGAGCCTGCTGGAGGATATCCAAGCCAACAATGCTCTTGGGGATGAGGTGGAAGCCATTGTGAAAGATGTCTGCAAGCCCAATGAGTTTGACAAGTTCCGGATGTTCATTGGGGACCTGGACAAAGTGGTGAACCTCCTGCTGTCACTGTCAGGACGCCTGGCCCGTGTGGAAAATGCCCTTAATAATTTAGATGACAATCCTTCTCCTGGAGATCGGGTACATGCAAACACATCTGTCTGGGAAATGGAAAATGTTGAGAGGCTATCCTTAAGGTGCTAAGAAAGTCAGCTCTTAGACGCCTCATACTATCTGTGCATGGCCTATGCACTATCTAGAGTGTGGTACTCTGATATATCTGGGGTCCATTCTCTTGGTTTCCTTTCAAATGACAGAACAAGCTAAGTAGATTCAGGGAGTCGGGCATAAGCATTTATCACCATGTGTACCTTCAGTCAGTTTTCTTGTACTCCAGAGAAGTATCTCCCTTTCTGGCTTTATTTCAGGTTGTATTTTAGTTAAACTCTACATTCTTTGCATATTATGGAACTTAACATCCTTATTAAGGAAATACCTACTCTACTCTCCTACCACTATCTCAGAAGCCTTCAGGCACCTATGTGGTTCAACAGCTTGAAACACATTTATAGACCCAGTTAATGTCTGCTTATCTTCTGAGTGGAGTAAGTCAGCCTTACCTGGCCTCTTTCCAAGAAACTATCTCATTGGTTTGTCTTGAGCCTAACAAAGCAAGGTGCTCGTTAAAGTTTGTATGGTCATGGGCATGCCAACGAGAAGTTCTGGTTCGGGCCACATTTAGTAACAGGTAATGGCCCCTCTTTCCTGACCTCTTTCTGCCAGTCTCCATGTGAAGACATTGAATGCATTCATCTCTTCCTTTCTTAGCTTCTTTCATCTTAGAGTTGGTAGGGCTTCTACTGGATGTGTGTATTCTGTAAACTGTAATCAGTGATTGTGAGTTTTATGCATTATGTCCCTCAACCCCAAGCAAGACACTGTACCCCCCCTCCCAAACAGGACATGCTAAGGAGTTAAGGGCTGTTCCATTACAATCCTCCCAGCAGTTCTGTCCTCTGTGTCTTGCTTTTCTGTTCTTTTCTTTGTCTTCGTAGCACCTGTCAACGAGTTTAATTCTTCTCTAGAATCAATCTTAGCCTGTATGTATGCACGCGCCTCTCCCTCTACTTTCCCTCTCATTCTAGATATTGAACCCATGGTCTCAGACTAGGAACACTCTCTACCACAGGGTTATAGCCTCAATCTTACTTTTGCTATCTGCCCAGACTCCTGAGTAGCTGAGATTATTAGCCTGTGTCCCCAGGCTCACCTTTATCATAGTATTCCCCCTTTTCGATTTTGGAACTAACAGGTGCCCAAAGTCCTTTGCCCCTTTGAAGCATGTCAGAACTTTGTAGTTGCTAGTCCCTGATTTTAAGGCACATGAGGGGAAGAAGGCACAGACAGAAAGGAAAACTGAGAGATGGCTTTTGGGAGGGGCAGGAAGGAAGAACTGTAAAGAAGCTAGCCAGTTACTTGTAGACCACATTCTAGTCACTCCTATGGGGATCCCATGTGGCGTCAAGGTTTCCATGGATAGCTGTGAGTCTCCAAAAGCTGCAGGGCTTCTAAGGGGTTAGCCACTCTGCTTTAGTCCTGCCTCAACTGAACTTTCTGTCTCCCTCGCCCTCAATAGCAGTCACTGTTGGAGAAACAGAGAGTCCTAACTCAGCAGCATGAGGATGCCAAGGAGCTTAAAGAGAACCTGGACCGTCGTGAGCGCATTGTGTTCGACATCCTGGCCACCTACCTCAGCGAGGAGAGCCTGGCTGACTATGAGCACTTTGTGAAGATGAAGTCAGCTCTCATCATTGAGCAGCGAGAGCTGGAAGATAAAATCCACCTGGGTGAAGAGCAGCTCAAGTGTTTGTTTGACAGCCTACAGCCCGAGAGAAGCAAATGAAAGGCCTATTCCTGCAGAAGGTGGACATCGAGTCTTGGAGATTAATGCCTGGGACTACAAGAGTGAACCTAAGCCTATTTGCCCATCTCTGGAGAGACACACTCTGGAGCCACAAGGCTAGTAAAAAAGCAATAATGTCCTGCTAGTATGTGATGATTTATTTATGATTTTCATTTTTGTTAGTTTGCTGAGCATAGTTTTGTATCACGTGTGATTTCACAGAATGCCAGGCTTTGCTAGTCAACAAGGGTTTCCTAGCCCTCCTTTGCAGCAGTGGCACCACTGTTCCTCCCTTGTATAGATGCCAAATACATCCCTACAGTACATAAGAGGGAAGCCCCTTGTGATTTAGCCAGGCATGGGCTGCTGTGTGTTCTGTCCTTGTTCATTTAACAATGTGAGCATTCATCATTCTGTCATCATGACATTCTCTGACCCAGTAAAAATCAGTGATGATAATTTATTGATGTGTGGAAAACATGAACGTTTCCTAGTAGTTAAAAACTAATTATAAAATGAACAGCCTACATATTAGATTCATTCATTCCAAGATTAAAATTATCACATAACTTGTATGCATGTTTTGAAACACCCTAAGCAGATAGTATCCTTCTTGTCACATCTTAAATAATTTCTAGCCAAATGATATTAATTGGTTAAAAGTGTATCTACTAATAATGTTATTGCTTGCTCTTTATTTCTTGAGACCAATGGGATATTTGAAGTTTCCTTCCCCAGAACACTAATTTTTTTGTGTGTACATGATCTTTAATGATAATCAGTGGTTTATCTCTTTTTTTGTTGTTGTTGTTGCCATGGGCCTCATGCCATGTACCTTAACACTTAAGACTCCATCCAATGATCAGAGGTCATGTAGAGTGACTAGTGCTTACATTTGAAACAGAGTTTTGTCCTTAACAGTTCAAATGGCAAGATGACAAATAGAGTGTTACTCATTAAAGCTACACTGTCATCCTGTTGGTGTCCAGTTTACAGGACAGAGATTGGGAAAAGACATTTGTAAATCATGTGTCTGACTTGGTGCTCATTTTGATTTTTGCTATTATTTGTTTGTTTTAGAGGAGTCTAACCCAGATTGGCTTCAAACTCCCTATATAGTCCAATGACCTTGAACTCCTGATCCTCCTGCCTCCACTTCCTGAGTTCTGGGTTTAGCAGCATATCCCACTTCAGGACTTCATACATCTATCTGATAAAGGATTTGTATAAAGAACTTCCACCACCCAACAGTACAAATGGTTTGGAAAAAAAAGTGGGCAAAAGACTTGACTAGGCACTTCACCAAAGAGGATATATGTATGGCAGATTAACACATGAAAAATGTTCAGCTACCAATAGCGTGTATAACTTACTATGTTAAATGTGTGTAGATTTGGTGTAGTTCAAAGGTGTTTATGTAACTAAATGCATGGTGAGTGATGAGCAAGTCCCCCTGGTGACTTGATATTTAGGCATCACTAGTCTTTGTTCTATCAAGGGATTATTTAATTCGTATGTTCTCCTGAGACTGCAGCAGATACCAAGATTTCCCTCTCTTAGCAGTAGGCATACCTTTTCCAAAATACACATGCACACTTACATCCATGTGTATGTGCATGTGTTCACAGTCCCACACACAGTAGTCTTAAAAGGACCAGAATCCATGCTTCTTGAGCCAGAGAAACAGACGTTGACAGCATAAGCTCTGGTGAAGATGATATAGCGTCCTCCAAATAGCTGAGTCAAGATGGGCGAGCTTCTGTACTGCAGACCACGGATGGCATAGTTGACAGCTTATCACAGTCAGTCAGAAGAGAATCTTTGCAAAAGTGTTGATTCCTATTAAATGAAGCTACTCTACCTTTTAAAGTCCCTGATCTGCCACTGTTTCTTCTTCCACTTGGTCATCACTTGCTGTGAATGTGGGTCATGTCAGTAAACACGATGCTGGCTCTCCACAAACTTTCCAAGGAATTGAGGACTATTTTGTTTTTAATTTACACCAAGCTATTTACCTGTGGTTCTTTACCCCCAAATACAGTGTTGTGAACATTTTAATGATATGTGTGTGTAACATGTGAGTAATGGAATTTTGTCTATAACCTGCCTTTTCGTGTTTCTTCAGGATTGTCTGTTATGGGAAACAATAGTGCTCTAGCATGCTTGTAATGAAACATAACAATTATGACCTTCCTGTCCATTCCCTATTTGCCTGTTCCATGTCTGATTAGCAGGGACCCAAGAATTTCAGAGAGTCCATGTACATTTGTCTATGACTTGTGATATTACTGCATAAGAAACAATCTGGTGCTAATGGTTGGTCCTTGGCATGCATAGGCGTGGGCATGGGCACAGCTATGGAACTCTCTGTACATATACTGACCTTGCTTGTGGTCAGCTTTTGTGGCTTTACCCTGAACTCTGCCCTGGCAAATATGCACATTCATGCTTGATGCTTACCACTTATCAACAGATCCTCTTGCTTGACTTTAACAGAATAAATAGTGTCTCTTCAAATGAAAGAAGAATGTCTTTATTTCCTACTATATAGTTTGTAAAAAAAGAATAAAAATACCAGTGCTGGGCATATAGCCCACAGGAAAAGGGTATGAGCATGGTCCCCTGAGTTCAAATAGTAGCATTCCTCCTCCAGAAAATATCCTAAGCCTGGCACAGCAGCAAACACCTGCAATCCCAGTCCTTAGAGTGATGCAGAGCTGGACCCAAAGCACAGTTGTTCCTTCTGTATACTGGTGCCAAACATATCCCTAAAGGGGCATGGTAGATAAAATTCTTGTGATTTAGTTTGATGCAGGCTGTTGTGTATTTTGTCCTTTCTATGTCAACAGTGTGACCACTTATTACATATATCATAATTCTGTGACCCAACAAAAATCAGTGGTAATAATTAATGTGTAGAAATATAAATGGTTTCCTGGTAGTTAAAAACAAACTAAAATGAACAGCATGGCGTGTACTCAGTCAAAGATTAAAATCTTAGGTGCATTAACATACATACTACAATGCTATTTTTTAATGACATTGTCCTTTGTACTACCACTTTATAAGCAGTCTTTCTAATTTTTTAGTCTCCCTCATGACTATGGCCTGTCCATTCTACTGATCTCTTGCAATCTGGCTTAATTCCCACAGCTTTCTCTTTCACCTTACTGGGCACATGCAGGTAGAAATGTAGGGTTCTTTGGGGGGTTGTAGCAGGAGGTGTGGGTCTGGAATACATAGTTAATCTGTTGAATCTGATGTTTGCTGAGCACAAAGTGCTTTGTCTGATGGGAACTTTAGTCTGAGTAGTGTGTTATCCTCCACCTGGTTCATCTTGGAACCTCAGAAGCAGCCCATTACTTTAATTCAAGTGTTAATGTTCATTCTTTTCAAAGCATCGTTCTTAGAGATGCACCATAGTACCCATTTTCACATAGGCAGAGGCAAAATGAACAGTTCAAGGCCAGCCTTGGCTACTCAATGAATATGAGAACAGATGGCCTACATTAGACCTTGTCTCAGATAAAATAACAGCAAAGATAGTACACTGTGTTGAGCCTGGTTATCTAGCTTACCTGATGCCCTGGGCAACAAGGGGTATCATCGTCCAGGTGTATGCCAGCTGAGGATGTATTAGCCCACACTTCCATGATTTAAATCTCTTATCTTCATCCACAAATTTAATTGTGTTCTTCATGTAACTACTTGTTGCCTCGCCTCTGATGGGACAGGCATTTTCTACGATCTCAGAAGAAGCATACATAATTATTCTCTGATCTTTCCTGACCATGTGCTGCTTAAAGTATCTGTTCTGATTGGTTTTTGGTGTTTTGTGTTTTATTTTTGGTGTGTGTGTGTGTGTGTGTGTGTGTGTGTGTGTGTTTTGTATGTGCACAACTTAAACCAGAGTTGTCAGGGAAGAGGAACCTCAATTGAGAAAATAATGTCTCCATCAGATGGCCTGCAGGCAAGTCTAAAGGGCATTTTACTGTTTAATAATGTGGGAGGGTCCAGCCCACTGCCCTTGGGCAGGTACACGTGAATTGTATAAGAAAGTAGCTTTGCTCCATGTTCCTGCCTTGAGTCCTGCCCTGACTTCCCCGGATGATGAACTACAATTATAAGCTGAAATAAATTAAGAGGCCTTCCTTTCAAAACTAGTTTTTTGTCCACTCATTGTAGCAGATGCTTGTAATCCTAGTTACTGTACAAGTTGAGGAGGAGTGTGACTTCAAGCCCAGCTTGAGCAATTTAATAAGACTGTATCAAGGAGGGGGAAGTGGGGCTGGGCTAATTTAGTAGTAGAGTTCTTTCCTAGTATGCAAGGGATCCTAGCTTCAGTTTCCAGTACTAGAAAAATTTTGTTCAGGATTAGTCAGCCAAAAGGATGGTTGTAAATATGGTCATTTCCAGGATTGCTCAAACATTAGAAGGGATTTCTGCTGTCAGCCTGTAATAGCCCCTGACCCTCCATGTCCCGAGTAGTTCTATTAGGAACTCCACAACCCTCAGTGTTTTTCTGTCTCACCTTTCATTCCCACATTTCATTTGGATTTGCATTCAAACCCACCATTCATCTACCTCCTGGTGCATTCTGACCTTGCAGTTGAAGGCAGGTCTCAAGCATGCCCTCATCTTATCTCCTTACTTCCTAACACTTAAGGCAATTTGGAGAAAAATACCTTCAAGAAACTTCCACCTCTTTTTTATCATTATTTTCTATATTCTTTGTTTACATTCTAAATGATTTTCCCTTTCCTGGTTCCCCCTCCGAATAAGTCCCCTAAGCCCTTTTCCCTCCGCCTGTTCTCCAATCAACCCCTCCTACTTCTCTGTCCTGGTACTCCCCTACAATGCTGGACCAAGCCTTTCCAGGACCAGGACCCTCTCCTTCCTTCTTCTTGAGAATGATTTGATATGTGAATTGTGTCTTGGATATTCAGAGCTTCTGGGCTAATATCCACTTATCAGAGATTGCATTCCATGTGTGTTCTGAATGTAAACAAAGAATATAGAAAGTAATAAAGAATTTCTAATTAAAATATCTCCACATGTCAGCAAAAAAAATGTTGTAAAGAAAGTTTGTAAGTTCCTTCTTCAAGAACTTAATATAATGAGGATAAAATAGTATTCTAAAACATAAATATGGCTGCAATCAAAGGTCACACATTCCCAAAGGGAAGAAACATAAAACACCATCAACAGCTCCTCTTCACTCTTTTCATAAAAATAAATACAGTAGAGGTAACAGGTGAAATTCACATTACAGTGAACTTTAAAAAAAGAAAAAAAGAAACTTCCACCTCCTTGTGGCTTTGTCTATTCATCGTCTGTCCTGTGGCATGTGTTAGATGTGACTCCCAGGGCCTGTCTCATCATCTCTCTTTGCTTGGCACTTGAAAATGTCTGTGTTCTTCCAAAGAGCAAGTTCCTTGATTTGAACTATATGAGCTGTTTCTCTGCACAGTTTTCCTTTTTATTGTAATGTTATTTTATGTGTAATAGTAGTGTTTACCCTGCATGTATCTCTGTACACCACACACAAGCCTGCTCCAGAGACTTGCTGTCCACAGAGACCAAAAGAGTGTGCTGGATGCTCTGGGACTGAAGTTACAGACAATTGTGAACTACCTTGTGGGTATTGAGAATTGAACATGGGTCCTTTAGAAGAGCAACTATAAGTGCTGAGCCATCTCTCCAGTACCTACTCAATTATTTTCATCATTTAAGAATACCAGCTACATTGAAGGAATGTCCTCACTTAACTTCTTTATCTCTGTGTAGATATTCTCTCCAAGATATGTTCTAATTGCTTCCTGGCCTTCAATTAATAATTAAAGTGTAGTTTCAAGTCACACTGTAGTGCTCTGAGTATTATCATATTGGCATATTTATATATTTAGGGAGTATCATTCATAATGTTAAGATACAGAGCTTAGCAAGAAACAAAGTAGGAAGGAAGCTGGTGTAATAGGATCGGCCCATCTGACTCTGGGATGTCTGTACTTCACGAAGAATCACATGAGGCAAAGAGAAGTACCCAGACATGTCAAGAAAAAAAGAGTGATTGGACAGTTTAGAATGTACAGCAATGTGACATTTGAGTCTTCTAGGCTAAAGAATGATAGGCTTGTTACCTCTTGAAGCTAGAAGCAAATGAAATAAGGGAATACTATCCACTTTATTTGTTCATATAGATAAATTGGTTTTCCTTCTACCATGTGGGTCCTGGATATAGAACTTAGGTCTTCAGGGTTCATGGCAAGTGCCTTTACCCACAGAGACATCTCACCAAAGCTGTATGTGTTTTTTTTTTTTTAGTTTTAAAATTATTTCTCTTATTTCTGAGATTATAATACAATTACATAATTTCCCCCTTCCCTTCCCCCCCAGCCCTCCCATATACCTCCTTGCTCTTTCAAATTCATGGTCTCTGTTTTCATTAAGTGTTGTTACATACACATATATGTAATATACATGCACATATATTTCTAAATACATAAATACACCGTGTTCAGTCTATATAATGTTTCTTGTATGTATGAGCTAATGGTTTGGTATAGGATAATGGTGTGTTCTTGTCTACGGAAGACTAGTTGTCCTGTTCTCTGCATTCCTTAGTTGCCAGTGGTTCTTCTTTTGGTTTGGGCTTCAAGGGCTCCCCCCACCCTGTCTGTGTTAGCATATCTGCTGTTGTCCTAGTTCAGCTCATGTTTAGACAGTCTTTTTGGTGAGACTACATGTGTAGCTTGTGACATTTCTAGGAGATGCAGTTTCACAGCCAACTCCCTGATCCTCTGGCTTTTACATTCTTCCTCTTCTGCTCATGAACTGGTAAGGTTAACATAATAAAAATGGTCATCTTGCCCAAAACAATCTACTAGTTCAATGAAATCCCCATCAAAATTCCAAAATAATTCTTTACAGAACTTGAAAGGACAATTTTAAGCTTCATATGAAAACAAACAGAAGCCTAGGATAGCTAAAACAATCCTGAACAATAAAAGAACTGCTGAAGGTATCACTATTCCTGATTTTAAGTTCTACTCCAGAGCTATAGTAATAACTGCATGGTATGGCATAAAAACAGACACATTGATTGATGGAATCGAATCGAAGAGCCAGGAATAAACTCACACACCTATGGACACTTGATATTTGACAAAGAAGCCAAACTTATACAATGTAAAAAATAAAAGCATCTTCTACAAATGGTACTGGTCTACCTGGATGACTGCATGTAGAAGAATGCAAATAGATTGATATTTGCCACCCTGCCCCAAACTCCAGTTCAAATGGGTCACAAACCTCAACATAAAACTGAAACACTAAGTGGGGAATAGCCTTGAATGTATTGACACAGGAAAAGACTTTCTGAATGGAGTGCCAATAGCACAGAACTAAGATCAACAATTAATAAATCAGACCTCATGAAACTGAAAGAACTGTAAAGAACACATTCAGTTGGGCAAAGCAGCAGCCTACAGAATGGGGAAAAGATTTTTACCAATTCTACATCTGATAGAGAGCTAATATCAAATACATAAAGAACTCAAGAAACTGTATATAAGAAAAACCTAATAATCCAACTTAAAATGGGGTACAGACCTAAACACAAAATTCTCAATAGAGGAATCTCATATGTCTGAGAAACACCTAAATGCTTAATATCCTCAGCTAGTAGGGAAATGCAAACCAAAACTACTTTGAGATTCCACTTTACACCTGGCAGAATGGCTAAGATCAGTAACACAAGCGACAGCTCCTGCTGATGAGGATTTATAGCAAGGGGATCATTCCTCCACCGCTGGGAGTGCAAACTTGTACAGCCACTATGGAAATAAGTGTGACAGTTCCTTAGAAAGATGGGAATCTAGCTACCTCAAGACCCAGCTCCATCCTACCACTATGATACTCCATTCTATGACAAAGACTTTTTTAACCATGTTCACTGTTGCTCTATTACTAGCCAGAAACTAGAAACAAACTAGATGCCCCTCAACAAAACACTGAATAAAGAAAATGTGGTTCATTTACACAATGGAGTATCATGAAACTTTTTTTAAAACATGAAGCTTGCATGAAAATGGATGGAACAAGGAAAAACATCATCCTGAGTGAGGTAACTCAAAAAGATAAACATGGTATGTAATCACTTATAAGTGGATATTAGTCATTAAATGATAGCCAAGCTACAATTTACAGACCAAGAGAAGTTAGGTAAAGAGGAAGAATGCATTGATTTTGGGAAGTGGAAATAGAATAGACTTTTGTAGGTGGACTGGGCATGGGTGGGGATGGGAGCAGGATGGAGTAGGTGTGGGGGGAAATGGGATGGAGGAAGAGAGAACATGGGTAAACAGCTGGAATTGGGGTGCATTTGGGGGCAGTGTGAAAACCAAGTGCAATAGAAACTTCCTGGGATCTATAAGGGTGATCCTAGTGGGGACTTCTAATAATGTGAGCTACATAATCTCAACTGGCCTTCTCTTGTATCCAGGAAAGGCTTCCAGTGGCAGGACTGGGTTGTGTTTGGTTAAGAGAGGTCCTGTGGAGATCCCCAAATAACCCAGGCTGATGCTATGACACACGGTCTCTAAAAACTCATAGCAGATGCCCTATTGCTGAGGACAACATCCACACAGCTCATTGCACAAAGAGAAGTTAAGCCAGTGCTTGCATGGATTCTTCATCCCTAAGTTCTAGTTCCTTTGGTGCAGAAAGATAAATTGTGGGCTACTGAAATGGAAACATAGATACCAACCTAGCCACAAAACCTTCAACTAACAATCTGTCCTGCCTGAAAGATGTTCTGAGATGCACAATGATGGTGTAGAATGTGTGGGAGTGGCCAACTGAAGTGGAAATTTTTGTTTTCTTTGGAGACTCAGTTGTGTCATGTGATTTTTTTTTTCTGGAAGCTGCCTGGAAAAGGTACATGCGACACTTTGCTAAAGCAGTCGCTGAGAAAACATATGGTGTTTGGAAAGGGTATAAATATAACCCAACAGTCAGTAGATGACACTGCTTGGTATTGGTTCACTTTGCCACTCTTTGCCGATTATCATCTGTAGTGACTTAATAGAGAGAAATGCACCAAAGAACTTTTGGTGATGTTACAGCAGCTTATTGCTGCTTCTGCAGACTCAGGCTGATTGGCAGAGCCTTGCTGTTTCTTCTGGATCAAGCTACAGTTGTGGGTTTGTAAATGGCACAAGTCGATCGAGCTACCTTGGCTGATTTGTGTGAACTGAACTGCTGATATTCTGGCAATGCAGATTGTATTTGCCTCAAATAACTATTTCTAAACAGGTCCACATTGTCCTTTGCCCTATTAGGCTTTCCTTTCTACTACCTCTGGTAGGCTATAAGGGAGGTTAAAGCATTTAAGTACACGTATTAAAGTAGGTTTTGAGAAATATAAGCCTATAGCCAAGCAGTGTATGATTTAACTTAAGGCCTATTCCACAAGAGGGAGCCCATTCCCTACACTGCTTACATGACTAAGAACCAGAAGTTGGATAGCCCTGAGACCTATATTAGAATAAACATGACTGGTCTAAAAAAAAATGAAATAATCCCTAATGATTATTCTGCTATACTTAAAAATCAGTAACTGGTCCAGTTGTCAAGATGCTTCTTCTGGTAACAGATGTGTAGCAGATGCAGAGACTCACAACCAGACACTGTGAGAAGAGAGTCTACATCAGAAGTCTCCATTGGGTCCCTCCCTTTGGAGCTTGGGGAACCATCTGGAAGTGCTGGAGGAAGGATTGTAGGAGTCTGAGCACAGGAAGAATACCAGGAGAACGTGACCCACTGAATCAACTAAGCAGGGTGTATAGGGGCTCATAGAGACTGAAGCAACAAACACAGGGCCTGCATGGATCTGCACCCAGTCTTCTCCTTACAAGTTGTGTCTATTAATTAGCTTGGTGGTTTTTGTGGAACCTCTAAGAGTGGGAGCAGGTATGACTCTGTCTATTTTACCTGCTTTTGGAATTCTTTTTACCTCCTGTTGGATTGCCCTGCCCAGAGTCAATGTGAGGGCTTCTGCTTTGTCTTACTGTATTTTGTTTTGTCATATTTGGTTGCTGTCTCTTGCCTGCTTGCTCTTTTTTGATGGCAGACAGAGAAGGAGTGGATTCAGGGAAGTGAGGGGCTGCGACGAGTGAAGAGGGAAAACTGTGAATAGGATCTATTGTATGAGAGAAAAATCTATTTTCAATAACTAGTAAATTATATTTAATTGAAATATTTACATTGCTTTTCCCCCTCTTCTTCCTCCCCCAGGTCTTCCCATGTCTCCACCACATACTGTCAAGTTGATAGCCTCTTTTTCTTTGATTATTTTTGTTACATATGCATGTTTGCACAAATATATAAACACAACCTGCTGAGTTTGTTTTTGTTGTTTGTTTGTATATGGTTTAACAACAAAAAGTTAACATTCTTACAAAGGAAAAGGTATGCAAGCTTAGTTTTCTTGGAATCTTTCCATAATTTATAAGTTTCTCTACTTTTTTTATTTACTAAGAGTTAACAAGACTGGTATATTAAATCAAAACAAAATAACAAGGAATATGTGGCACTGCTTTTGTTGAAGACGACCTATGATTTTTGTCAGAGGATGTGAATGATATACCCAATCTTAAAAACAATTACAGTTATTTTTTTAAACAAAATTCTTTGTAATTTTAAAGTTCTTTTCAGATAATACGTTTCAGGGCTCAGGCAACCCTGTGGAAGAAGAGATAAAAGGAGTATAAAAGTCAGAAGAAATGGAGGCCATCAAGGAAACAAGTCTTCTAAACACCAGTACACACACACACACACACACACACACACACACACAATGAACGTGTATTCACATAACAATGAACATACACAGTGTTCAATCTACAAGGTTAGATGTCTTCATTGTATTTCCAGAATCCCTAAGAAGTTGGCTCTAATGCCAGTGAAGGAACTGACTTGCCAGCAAGAGTAAGAGCAAGCAAAGACTGAGCTTCCTTCTCCATGTCTTTTAAGTAGGTAGACAGCTGAAGGTGTGGCCCAAATTAAAGGTAAATCATCCCTCTTCAAAAGATCTGGCTGAAAAGTGGATCTTCCCACTTTAAATTATTTAGTTGAGAAAAAAATATTCCTCACAAGTGTACCCAGCCATTTGCGTTTTACTTAATTCCAGATGGTCAGATGGTCATTCTCATCCTTGACAGTAATGCTATTTGTGCTTTCTCCTTATCATTTTTACTTCTCTGTAACGACCATCAATCTGAACTGCTGGGTTCATTCAAAGGATGCTGAATGTGGTTAGTGTCGGCTGGTATCAATCCTGCATTCCTACAGGCACCACCTAAGCTGGGGATTAACTTAGAGTAAACAAATCATTAACAGCATGTATGGGCAGATCCCTTTTGACAAAATGAATTACAAATGTACCCTTATAGTATAGAATATAAAACCTATCAGGTACTCCATTGAAATATCTCAAAACCCTTTAGACTTTGAGCTTTGTGTGTGTGTGTGTGTGTGTGTGTGTGTGTGTGAGAGAGAGAGAGAGAGAGAGAGAGAGAGAGAGAGAGAGAGAGAGAGAGTGTGTGTTTTGGTGAAGATTTTAGAAATAATTACATGTTCTTCAATAAGTACCCTTGCCTTGTAGCCTATAATTTGCATAGTCCTCAGATTACAAGCATAAATAACTGAAAGAAAACCAGATCCTTCACCAGGTCTTCAAAAATTCCTTGCTTCTTTCACCAGTATTGAAAAGGAACTGTGTCTTTTTTTCTGAATGCCATTCACACCTCTGATCAATTTTTTGGGACCATTACCTTGGTCTTCCTATGAAAGTACACACAGGACAGCTGAAGGTACTTCTAGAACAGCTTGTAGTAAAGTAGGTAGAAAGGGTTTTTTCTTCTTGTTTTGTAGTTGTTGTTTAGTTTGAATGTTGGAGATTAAGCAAGATTTGTGAATGAAAGGCATTGGCTTTATCAGTTATTAGCTCCTCCAGCCACAAGCAGTAATAGTCAGTGTCTTGACCTCCATGTAGATAACAGGAATACATAAATGTGTGATGAGTCACTGAGAAGTATGCTTAAGATGTGCAGCTTTTCTTCTTTGGAAATTATGCCATGCGTAAAATATTAAGGGAAAAGAAGGAAAGTGTTAAAAAAAGGAAGTCATGTTTTCTGTAATCTCTCTGCTCATTTATATCTCTGGTTCATTTTGACTGTGTGCTTATGATGTAGTGCAGAGTTCTCTGCAACCTTCACAGGCCTTCAAGAAGCAAGAAAGCAGTTTAGTTCAACATGACTCCATAGCCAGTGTTGGTTCAAACTCCAGGAGTCTGACCTCAAGTGGTTTATTTTTATATAGAATATAATTCTATAATTCTATATAAAAATATAGTGGTTTATTTTAGACATATTTAGGCATAGCATAATTTGGCGAATATTTTTTCAATGATAATGAACTCAATCCTGAGTACATAACAAAGCATACATAAATCTCCTTGAAGAACAAACTAGGCTAAATATGGGTCACTAGTGACTACATCAAAACTCTTTATAAAGTTCTTAAAGTTAGAGTCTGTAGATTGACTGAGGAAAAACAAATTTAGGATAGGAGTCTGGGAAAGTATACAGTGCCAGAAAAATCACTAGCCACACAGATGGGGCAAAGGTCACCAGGTTAGTGAGCACAGTCATGCTCAACCTTCTGGGCAGATAACACGTATTACATTCCTTCCCTTCAAGGAACAACTCTGTGCAGTTAACATTTTACGCTCCCCTTGGGCTTATCTGTAAGCATAAAGACCTGTGAGACTCCTATAGTATGGGAGTTTCTCCAATTTTGTATATAGGAAGAACCAACATTGTATGTACATACAACATTTAGCATAAGCAGGTCACAGCCCCATTGACAGCAAAATACAAAAGGAGAAGATAGAGATTTATGTTTGCAACAACAACAAAAACTCCCAGAACATATTAAGAGCTGTAAATTGTCAATATCTACCATGTTTTTGTGTCTCAAGGAATTCAAGATGCCCAGGTTGGCCTTATTTTTGCAGTAAAGATATTTGGCTTTTGTAGCAGGACATCTTTCTATCTACTGTGGGATTTATTTTTAAAAATAATAATACTTATGTGTGGTAATACATACACTGCAGCATGCATGTGGAAGTCAGAAGACAACGTTTTAGAGTTGGTTCTCTTTCCACTTTTATGTGATGGATAGAACTCAGGTCATCAGGATTTGAGAAGCACTTTTACCTACTGAGTGATCTTACCAGCACAGGACAACTTTGTGGAATCAGTTCCTGCTTTCCACCATGTGGGCTCCTAATTATAGAGATTGAAGGCAAGTGCCTTTATCCACTCAACCATTTCACCTACCTAGAATTTGTTTCTTTTTTTTTTTTTATTAAACTTTTTTTATTCCATATATTTTTTATTTACATTTCAAATGATTTCCCCTTTTCTGGCTCCCCATTCCCAGAAAGTCACATAAGCCCCCTTCTCTCCCCCTGTCCTCCCACCCACCCCTTCCCACTTCCCTGTTCTGATTTTGCCCTATACTGCTACACTGAGTCTTTCCAGAACCAGGGGCCACTCCTCCGTTCTTCTTGTACCTCATTTGATGTGTGGATTATGTTTTGGGTATTCCAGTTTTCCAGGCTAATATCCACTTATTAGTGAGTGCATACCATGATTCACCTTTTGAGTCTGGGTTACCTCACTTAGTATGATGTTCTCTAGCTCCATCCATTTGCCTAAGAATTTCATGAATTCATTGTTTCTAATGGCTGAATAGTACTCCATTGTGTAGATATACCACATTTTTTGCATCCATTCTTCCATTGAGGGACATCTGGGTTCTTTCCAGCTTCTGGAAATTATAAATAGGGCTGCTATGAACATAGTAGAGCATGTATCCTTATTACATGGTGGGGAATCCTCTGGGTATATGCCCAGGAGTGGTATAGCAGGATCTTCTGGAAGTGAGGTGCCCAGTTTTCTGAGGAACCACCAGACTGATTTCCAGAGTGGTTGTACCAATTTGCAACCCCACCAGCAGTGGAGGAGTGTTCCTCTTTCTCCACATCCTCTCCAACACCTGCCGTCTCCTGAATTTTTAATCTTAGCCATTCTGACTGGTGTAAGGTGAAATATCAGGTTGTTTTGATTTGCATTTCCCTGATGACTAATGAAGTTGAGCATTTTTTAAGATGTTTCTTGGCCATCCGAAGTTCTTCAGGTGAAAATTCTTTGTTTAGCTCTGTACCCCATTTTTAATAGGGTTATTTGGTTTTCTGGGGTCTAACTTCTTGAGCTCTTTGTATATATTGGATATTAGCCCTCTATCTGATGTAGGGTTGGTGAAGATCTTTTCCCAATTTGTTGGTTGCCGATTTGTCCTTTAGTTGGTATTCTTTGCCTTACAGAAACTTTGTAATTTTATGAGGTCCCATTTGTCAATTCTTGATCTTAGAGCATACGCTATTGGTGTTCTGTTCAGGAACTTTCCCCCTGTACCGATGTCCTCAAAGGTCTTCCCCAGTTTCTTTTCTATTAGCTTCAGAGTGTCTGGCTTTATGTGGAGGTCCTTGATCCATTTGGAGTTGAGCTTAGTATGAGGAGATAAGGATGGATCAATTCGCATCCTTATCTTTTCAATATTGTACTTGAGGTACTAGCTTGGGTAGACAACATAAGGAGGTCAAAGGAATACAAATTGGAAAGGAAGAAGTCAAACTATCATTATTTGCAGATGATATGATAGTCTACCTAAGTGACCCAAAAAACTCCACTAGAGAACTCCTACAGCTGATAAACAACTTCAGCAAATTGGCAGGTTATAAAATCAACTCAAGCAAATCAGTAGCCTTCCTATACTCAAAGGACAAGCAGGCTGAGAAAGAAATTAGGGAAATGACCCGCTTCACAATAGCCACAAACAGTATAAAGTACCTTGGGATGACTCTTACCAAACATGTGAAAGATATGTATGACAAGAACTTCAAGACTCTGAAGAAGGAAATGGAAGAAGACCTCAAAAAAAAAAAAAAAAAAAAAGGAAATGGAAGAAGACCTCAAGAAATGGGAAAAATCTCCCATGCTCATGGATCGGCAGGATTAATATAGTTAAAATGGCCATCTTGCCAAAAGCAATATACAGATTCAATGCAATACCCATCAAAATCCCAACTCAGTTCTTTATAGGGTTAGAAAGAGCAATTCTCAAATTCATCTGGAATAACAAAAAACCCAGGATAGCTAAAACTATTCTCAGCCATAAAAGAAATTCTGGGGAAATCAGTATCCCTGACCTCAAGCAATACTGTTAAAAACTGCATGGTACTGGTACAGTGACAGGCAGGTGGATCAATGGAACAGGATTGAAGATCCAGAAATGAACCCACACACCTATGGCCACTTGATCTTCGACAAAGAGGCTGAAAACATCCAATGGAAAAAAGATAGCCTTTTCAACAAATGATGCTGGTTCAACTGGAGGTCAGCATGTAGAATTTGTTTCTTAAGCATTTTTTATGGATCTCATAAATTATAGTAGCTATTTGATTCATGACTTCAAAAATAAAATTTGTTTCTACAAAGACTGATCAGTATATTAAGGAGATATTAAAGAGTAGATTCATGTATTTTTGGAATTTGTTCATTGCTCAGAATCTGCCATCTAAGCTCTAGTAGCCATGGAAACATAAGAATGTTTACAGCCATTTTTCTAATAGTTGGCAGTCACTAACATTTGGTCTTAATAGAAGAGTCAAAGAGGTAAGTATTTTATCTTTTCCACACTTTTTTATTATTACTCTCAATTTCATGGCATCCCAAAGCCAAAATGACCCAATGACATATGATTAAGTGTGTGTAAGTCCTGCTGAATACATTAAATGCCTGGAATCTCCCATGTGTGTCTATGAGGGCTTTGGAGACTGTACTACCATTACACCTACAACTACATGGGTAGTTTCTTGAAGTTGAGTATACAAATTAACCTCTTTGTGTTGCTCCTATCTATAAAATGGGGATGATAATAGTGTGGGCATCATTGGAGGGTTAGGAATATCAGATGGGCTAATGTCCCTGAAGTGTTTAAATGACTCTCAAGATAATCAAAGCATAGGCTAGGAATGAAAAGTTTGTTAGAGTCTATCAGCCAGCCCTTCTTCCAAACTGAAATATCTGCCTAACAGTACTTCTTTTATTCAAGGTACTTCCCCTCTTCTTGTGATTCCATCTGTGGTTAACATTTCCTACTATTGTGTAGTGAATTTGTAATTCTGTCATCTTCCAAATGGGTCACTTTGCCTCCAAAACAAAAAGGTAAAAATTTAAAATAAGTTATATGGAGGCTTTTCAACTGAGTCTTTAAGAAATGTATGTCTCTACTCTAGGTTTTCAAACATGGGGATCACAAAATTCGGCCAAGCTAGCTCATTTATCTGGCATGACAGCATCCTTCACCCATTTCCAATTGTGCTTCAAAACCTACTGCTCCTACAATCCACTGCCTCAGAATGGCCTTGCCAAGGAAAAGAGTGTGAGGAGGGCACTACTCAAGCTACCATCAGTTGCATCCCCATCTTGCCGATGTAACTTCACAAATAGTACAGTTTGTGTATTATCCAAGTTATACCCAAAGGATTCCCCGGCATGCAATAAAGACACATGCTCCATTATGTTCATAGCAGCCTTATTTATAATAGCCAGAAGCTGGAAAGAACCCAGATGCCCCTCAAAGGAGGAATGGATACAGAAAATGTGGTATATTTACACAATGGAATACTACTCAGCAATTAGAAACAATGAATTCACAAAATGTTTAGGCAAATGGTTCGATCTGGAAAATATCATCCTAAGTGAGGTAACCCAATCACAAAAGAATACACATGGAATGCAATCTCTGATAAGCGGATATTAATTAGCCCAGAAGCCCTGAATACCCAAGGCACAAAATGCATAACAAATGACTTCCATGAAGAAGTATGGAGAGGGTCTTGATCCTGGAAAGGATTGATCTAGCATTGGAAGGGAATATAAGGACAGAGAAAAAGGAGGGAGGTGATGGGAAAAGGGATGGAGAGAAGAAGGTTTATGGGACATATGGGGAGTGGGGATCCGGGAAAGGGGAAATCATTTGGAATGTAAACAAAGAATATAGAAAATAAAAATATTTAAAAAAAAAAAAAAAGAAAGCACATTTCACAAAGACTGTGGAGTAATGGGGAGCTGATAGGGAGGGTTTCCTGGCTAGGAGATCCAGTTTGTAGGCCCCTCACATCTTTTGAATAGGCAATGGCAATGACATTATCTCCACATGCCTAATAGCTAAAGGACTATGCTTCCTTCCTTTTTGCTCAGTGAGTCAGTGAGATCCCTCAGTGTAATTTTTCCCATTTTCACTATTGCTACATCCAAAAATTTGAGTTGACCAATGATCTAAATAAGTTGCTTCATAGTGTTACTGGGGAGTTTAAGTTTTTGCTCACCCAAAATACCTCAATATACTTATGTGTTGCACCTACATAAAGCCAATTATCTCAAGGCTGAATGTTGAGTAAGAAATGGCTACAAATGGATAGATTTATGATTCCTCATCTTCTACATCCAGATTTTAGTTTTGTGGAACTGGGGAGTGAGTTTAGTGTTTCACACATATTAATTAGGTAATCACTACACCACCAAGCTATATTCCACCAATAAGTTACAAATAGATGCTTAAGATTGTGCTCACTCTTGTTTAAATTATAAATTATCATGGATATGTTTAAGAATGTACACATTTTAGGGAAATGTACAAACAGGAATATCAGTGGCTACTCCACCAATTGATTTGCTTAGAGTTTCTAATTTTTGTGCAACTTTTATGTTCCTCCTTCCTTGGATATTTAAAGAAGTCAAGTATGTTTTCTTTGGACACAATTGGGCATTCCATTTTTTCATGTTTGTCTCTTTCAAGATC
Source organism: Apodemus sylvaticus (assembly GCF_947179515.1). NCBI lineage: Eukaryota > Metazoa > Chordata > Mammalia > Rodentia > Muridae > Apodemus > Apodemus sylvaticus. The sequence continues at coordinate 19,720,699 of NC_067495.1, read as the reverse complement.
ATATACATTTATCCACTTCCATACTGGTCATATAATATTCCACTTACCATACTGGAGAAATAACTATTAAACTGAGCATTTTTCTGCTTTATATACTGATTTATGTTATTAATAATTTTTCTGTCTTGGAAACTATTGAAATAAATATCACTTTATATAAGATATTGTAAGCTCTTATCTTACTAATAATTTCAAGAAATGAAATTCCTAGTCAACAAATGTGAGCATTTCAACTTGTGAAAGGTATTGCCAAATTGTTGTCTAAAACATATTGGCCTGGAGAGATGACTCAGTGAGTAATAGCATTGGCTATTCTAGAAGACACCTGCTTCATTTTAAGCACCTACATGATATATATAACTCCACTTCCAGGGGGATCCAATGCCATTTTCTGGCCTCTACACAAAAGTAGGGCACCAGGCATAGATGTGATTCACAGACATATGTACAGGCAAATAATAAAATGATTTTAAGAATCTTATAATGGCTACCCCTGTCACAGTCATGGATTACAGGCATCTTTTCTTCTTTCTTTAGAAAGATTTACTTTAGATATTATATATCTCTATGTCTGTGTAGATTTGTCTGTGGATATGTACATGCAACTGCAGGTCCTTATGGAGGCAGAAGAGGCCATTAGATCATTTAGAGTGATCAGCAAGTTTAAGCTACCCAGTGTAAGTTAGAATTGCGGCCTCTGTAAGAACAGTACCCTCTTTACCATTGAACTGTTTTTTCTAGTTCTTCCTATATTCTTATTGTAGTATTTAGATCATTTAAACACAACCTCAAGACAGCAGAGGCAAGGAATAAATACTTCATACTCTGTTTTTCACACCTCATGTTCCTAGTTGACTATATAATTTTATTGTCCCATCTTCAGATTTGCAGGGTTAAAGGAGTGGATCTTCAGATTGACTGGCTTCCTCTGCAGCCTCTTATCTTCAGGTCTAGGAATAATCCTTGCAAGGAGCAGATACTGGCGCCTCTGGGAATTCAACAATAAGGTTGTCCAGCTTGTGTACATCGGACTCTGGGAGGCTTATTACCATCAGGAATTTAACGTCTCTGGGTCTGTGACCAGAATTTTGATGCACAGCTCTGTCAACTCGACCTGGACCATTTCACCTGAATTTCAGTATTCGCAGAACTTCATATTGCTGGCCACTTTAATAAAACCTATTGTGCTGGTTTTCATCTCAGTAGCCATTAGGGGCAGCTTTACCAAAGCTTCATTACCACACATTCAAATAGTGTGCTACAAGTGCTCTGTCTTAATTCTGATCCTCAGCAGCCTTTGTACAATTATTTCTGTGACCTGGAACCATGTAGTAGATCTCTATGGCGAAACCACCCTTGACTTTCCACCAACCTTTCCAGTAAAGAAAGAAGCCCTGATTAAAAAGCACAGCACTCCTGTGTTTCCAATAGGGCTCCTGACAACCACCCTGTCACTCCTTGGTGTGATTATGTTCCTCTTTCAGATAAGGTCACTGAAAGTTCAGAGTAAGCTAAATGCCCGGCATGCTTCCAAACAGGCTGGTCAAAAGGTCTGAAATGTGAGTTCGATATTTGCAACATCTGTCAGGAGACTTCTCAAAGAAAGTTCCTAGTTGCATACAATATTTGTGTCGTCATCAATTTATTTCAAATAAAACATCAATTTGGTTCCTGGGTGTGTGTCTAACGCGTATATGTTCCTCTTCCTGTCAAATGTGTTCCTTTCTTTAAATGTTTTACATCCTAAACTCTGCAGGCCATGATCATGTCTTCAGATGCTGCCAACAGGCAAAATAACTGGCAAGAGTACAGTATAAATAAATGCACATTGCCTAAATAAACATAGAGAACTCCAGGTGAAAGAAGGTTTGTAAGTGGGCACCTCAACACAAAAAAAATGAACCACATTCCTATGTGGAGATACTTAAATACTCATGTCTTCAGAGGATAGAGATGTACATAGTAGCCTAGTGCCCATGGATGTCAGAAGCAGGTGTCAGGTCCTCTGAAACTGGAGTTACAGATGGTTCTGAGCTACCATGTAATGCTGGGAACTGAGTCATGGTCCTATGAGCAACAAATGTTCTGTTTGTTGCAGGATTTTTCCATGTCCAATGAGATTAGGGCAGTGGAAGACCTGAGACTGGACAGGGAAAAGGGAGTTGGTGGGACAGAGGTCGCAGGAGGTGAAGAGAGGAACAGAGATGGCTTTGGACATGGACTTGTGTGGCATTTACTAGCCACAAATAACTACGTTTTTATAAGGTTAGAAATATTGGGATAAAGCTTTTATCATTATCAGTTGGCTCCAAATTACTGTATTGGCATCTTGTAATTGTGATTTTAAATATATATAAATCTAATTGGCTAACTGATCAAGCATTAAGAGTAATGCTTCTACCGGGTAATTGAGGGGTGATCTGGCAGACCACGGGACGTGTGGGTGTTGTGTGGAAGTGAGATGAACTCGCAGGACCCCTACCGGAGAGTTGGCCAAGTGGGGGCTGGAAGGTGAGCAGGCCTGCAGACCCATGGGAGCCTGGGTCTAACCTGTGGCGAGTTCGCGGGTCCATTGGCAGACTAGCAGGATCCCTTTGGTCCTGTGTGAAGTCTGCGGATCACGATTGCCTTGCCAGTACTAGTGCAGGCAACATCTCTTCAACCCAGTTTCTTACTTTTTTGTTTAACTGTATTTTTGGTTTTGTTTTGGGGGGGGTTGTTTTGTTTTGTTTTTGTTTTTGTTTTGTTTTTTGAGGCAGGATCTCACTATGTAGCCTTGGCTGGCCTGGAACTCGCTATGCAGACCAAGTTGACCTCCAGTTTATCTAGACCCACCTGCCTCTGACTCCTAAGTAATGCAATTAAAAGCACCACCATACCTGGTAGCCAGCCCAGTGTCTTAAAATTTTTTTCTTTGGTTTCCACAGTGGAAAGGTCTGTGGGCCCACTAAGAGGTGGGAAGTCATATGAAGATAACTATTCATATAGAGATAGGTTTGCTTTCCTTCTTAGGGCTGTTCTAATCCTAAGCAAAGCTATAGAAACAGTTCAAAGAGCTGGGATTTAAGGCATGTGCCTCCATTGCCCAGTCTCTTCTTTGATCTTTTAAGCCAGTTTTTGTAAGTATTACCATAAGTAGGTAAAAATAAACATAAGGATTTTGATAATCAATTATCAAACATATATCATTCTTAAACACCTCCACAAACCTTGTTCAACTAACTCAGAACTTCTGTGACTTCACTTTGAACCTTCATGGTTTCATCCCCTCCTTTTATCTCTCTTAGGACAAAAAAAAAATTGTGTTACCATAACAAATCCATCCTTATCTAAAATATTCCTTTTTTCTTTTTAACTCTTTTCAATAAAAATATAACCACACACCTGAATCCTTCCCAGCAGTTCTCGTTTAACTACTTACTGTTGGTTTCTTTCTGCATTTCCCTTAAGAATTGACCCAAATTGCATATATGGTTCATGGTGGCAAATTAAGATTACTTGTACACATAGCTTTAGCTACCAAGCAATTTTTTTTTCTTGGTAAGTCTCAAGCAAAGCTCTTCTCTGCTTAGATTTTTACACACACACACACACACACACACACACACACACACACACACACACACACACACCTCTTTCCCCCATGTGGTGTAGCAGTTTAAATGAGAAATTTTCCCATACTCTCAGGTATTTGAACACATGGTTCTCAGTTGATGGTGGTGTTTGGGCAGGCAGGTTTTGAGATTCTATAGCATTACCCTACATCCAGTTAGCTGTCTCCACTCCAAGCCTGCTTGAATTTAATTGAAGATGATTGAAGGTGTGAGTGTTCAGCTTCCTGCTCCTGCTGCCATGCCTGCCATTTGCTGGTATAAAAATCCCTCTGAAACCGTGGGTTCAAAACTCCGTAAGTTGCCTTGGTCAGGATGTTTTCATCACAACAACAGAAAAGTAAGTAATAAATGTGATCTTAAAGAGCCTGAGGATCAGAGAAAATTTTACATTCCAGCATGAAATATCAAAGACCTTAAGAAATGTGAAGTCTTTTAAAATCAAGGGCAGAGTGCCAATTTTTTTTACATGTTTACCCTATAACTGAAGTGTTAGATGATAGAAGAAAAATTCCCTTCCTGGTTCTAGCTTAGAATAGAACAGCACAGTTTCAAAGTTGGCCTGGAAAGTCATTTCCTCCTCCTCCAGGCTTAACCTCAAATCTGTTAAGGTTTCCAATAGGACCCCAAGTCCCCTAATTCTCATCAAAGGCTTGAAATGAATTACTTTTCCCCTCCTTTTCTCCTTCTGGGCACCATCTCTTACCATTTTAGGATTCCTTATCCAAATGACCCTTTTCTCTTGTTTTAATTTCTTTTTGAAGCCAGCGTAGGAATTGGGAAGGGCTAGGCTATTGAATCTACTTCAACTTCCATCACATAAGATTTTTGTTGTTGTTGTTGTTGTTGTTTTGGTTTTTTGTTTTGTTTTTCAAGACAGGGTTTCTCTGTGTAGCCCTGTTGTCCTTGAACTCACTCTGTAGACTAGGCTGGCTCAAACTCAGAAATGTGCCTCCCTCTTCTTCCCAAGGGCTGGGATTACAGGCATGCGGCACCACCACCCGACTCACATAAGTTTTCATGATCTGATCCATGAGCTGCTGCTCACAGGTCTTTTTGTCCTTTGCTTAATTTTATGGAACATGAGGAGGTGGCAATCCCAGGAGGAGGGGATCCAGAACTTTTTATTTGGATCCCCAATGTCATTCTTTAATTTATTTTTATTTGTGTGTGTGTGTGTGTGTGTGTGTGTGTGTGAGTATGAGTATGTGCAATGCATGTGTGAGGGTGGGGGTAGTGTGGGGGGTAGGGACGATGAGCAGAAGACGGTTTCCCCCAGTAATCTAGAAATCCTAAGTTACAAAGTGAAATATACAAATGAATACCCAGATTCATTCAGATAAAGATTTGATATGCCAAACTTTAAGAATTTATGGTAATGCTAAGGCCACACCCTGTCTGAAGGAAATAAATTATGCTTTCTGTTAGATGAAAGAGTTAAGTCTTCTCTTGCCCTTACAATGTAGCAGAGAAGAGCTAGAGAGATGTTTCAGCAGTAAAGAGTGCTTTCTACTCTTTCAGAGGACTCAGTTTTGGTTCTCACAACCTACACAAACTGCCTATAACTCCATATCCAGGAACATAGATTCAGGTTGTCCCAAACATCATGTTCCAGTGTAGTAGCAATTTAATAAAGTGTTTATAGACACAGAGCAAATAAAACTCACAACTTTTCAAATACATTAAAGCATCACATAGGGAGGTTACAGCAATGCAGGGAAATGTCTACTAAAGGTTTCAGATGCTATCTGATGGCATTCTTAGCTTTGGAGTTGGTGAGACCTACTGATTTATTAAGTGAAGACAACCAAAAAGGCTTCATAAGATAGTCATAAGGCTGTTAGGTCAGACAGAGAGATGGACAACAGGTGGCTCATTGAAAGGACATCTGAAGCTTGCTCAAGATGACACAATTAGGAAGTTCTAATCAGCCAATCAGCCTTGTAGATTATTTAACATACATCTGACATTTTGTAGTCTCATCAGCCCATAATCTTCAACAAATGCAGCTTTTGATTATGTGCTTTACTGTCTGAATCTAGATCTTCTATTGTTGTCCTATCACCAAGCCCACATTGCTCAAAATCTGGAGAGTTTCTGCCTCTAGCATTTGTTCTGTTCTCAGTGATGAGTGATTATAAACCATGCTTTGTGCAGCTTTACCTGAAGACTAAAACAAACAGGCAAACAAGCAAATAAATGGCACAGTAGCACTCACTTCTACCCTAGACCTCAGGTCTAAGGCTTGCCACATGTTCGACTCCAGCTTGTTCAACTCTGTTTCAAAACAAAATCTTGAAAAATGAATTTGAAATACTATACAGAGCATTTATAAATCAAGGAAGATTGATGCAAAGCCCCACTGCATGTTTCAAATGATTTAAAAAAACAATATGGACTAAAAAAAAGCAATTAATGAATGTAGTATCTTATTTGAGTCAAATATCTGTATCAAGACATACATGATAATGCAGGAACTTGAACTACAAAAAAACCTTTAAAGAACCTAGAAATAGATGCCATGGTTCCTAACAAAGAACAAACAAAACAACAAAACTATAAAAGCAGTACTTCCACTGGATATTTTGGGCACAATGGTACTATTCTCTCTCTGTAGCTGTCTCTTGGTGCTAATTAGGATCCATCTCTCTCTTGCTTTCTCTTTCCCAGAGGTGGATTACAGAGGCCTTTGAGATCAGCAAGGGTCAGTAAGGCTTTTGGGTCATGGCGGCCATGTTTGAAGCTGTCAGCCAATTGGTTTCCTCTACTGATAAGCTTATTGTGCCTTTAATATTCTTTTGATAATGTACTATAATGACCTTGAGAGTTTTTACATGCCTTAGATGAGAAAAGATCTGCAGTCTATATCTGATAGAACTATTTTCGGAATTTTAATGATTTCCCTTATTTCCAGATTGCAGCATTGGCATGTAATGGTAGGAAGACATTTAGAATGTGTGTCTATGGTTACCTACAGTTGTCTGTTTTCTATCAACTCTAAGACTTTAATTGCAGTTGTAAATTTGGCTTGGGTCTGAGCTGGGTCCCTGCATACATAACTGTTTAGTTTGGTATTCTTGTGGGACTCCTAACAGTTGAAGTGGGGGCTGTTTCTGACTACTTTCCCCGCATTTGGGCTCCTTTCCCTCATACTGGTTTGCCCCATCCAGACTTAGTATGAGGGGATGTATCTAGTCTAGAAACAGAGGAGAATGGAGAGGAGGTTGGGAATGACTGGGAGGGGAGGAGGGAGGAAAGGAAATCTGCTTTGGGGATGTAACATATGAAAGAAGAATAAATAATTCACTCACCTGCACAGGCTTGTAAACAATAATCTGACTATTTCATTTCTAAAGTACAAATTTAAGCCAATGAATATTTTATTAGATAACAAAATAGATTATAGAGAATGTGACCATAAGATAGAATGCATACAGGGCATTACAGAAATATAAACAGACTATTACTTAAACAGATAAGTTTGGCTAATTGAACGGCAATGGAAGACATTCTGCCTTCATGGTGTCTTTGAGGGAGATAATCCAGTGTACCACTAACATTGTTCTTGTATCACAATCCCCTCCTCTGAGTAAGCCAAACATAATCAGGGTTTTCTAAGGGAGGGCCTTCAGGTTGGGTTTTGGAGACTTGGATATGGAAAAGACATCTAAACTGTCATAAGTAGCCTGCTGGCCTGAACTTCCAGGGAGAGCTAGAAGAGCAGCAGTATTATAAAGAATACTTCCCTGTAGAGTAACCTAAGGGTTGATTGCTAAAAGAGACTGCTAATAGATAACCTTGCTTTCTGTCTGAAGAGATTTGTTTGCATCTATTATATATAATTATGTATATTAATTATATATATATATATATATATATATATATATAGAGAGAGAGAGAGAGAGAGAGAGAGAGAGAGAGAGAAAGGAATTCACACACATATTTATGAGAGACTCAAATGTCAACTCAAAAAGTTCCTTAGCAACCAGGTGGTGGTGGTGGTGGTGGTGGCATACGCCTTTAATCCTAGCACCTGGGAAGCAGAGGCAGGAAGACACAGCCTGGTCTACAGAGCAAACAACCAAGACAGCAAGGGCTACACAGAGAAATTCTGTTTTGAAAATCAAACAAAAGGTTTCCTTAGCCAGTACTGTTTTCTATCAGTAGCCAGAGAAAGGGGTCTGGTCTCAGGACACAAGTTAAATGGTTTGATGACTATACCATGGGTTACTTGTATGGTCCTAGGGATTGAGTCAGGTTCCCATAGTAATCCCTTGTTTTTGATGATATATGGTTAAAGACATATCACTCCCCGGTAATTCCAAGGCTTAAAACTTCAGGAGAACTTTTAAATTTTTAAATGCAAAATTGTTCTTCCTATCTACCAAGCTGTGTAAGAGGGATAGGGAGCATGTATTCTGAGCCATTCTTTAACTTGCTATATAGAGGCTTGGCTCTTACCCTATAAGCCTGAACACAAGGTTAACAGCCCCCAGTTCATCCAAGAATTGCCTGTATCTGCTTGTAGGTCTGAGGAGGGGAGAGATGTGGGACAGCTCAAATAGTATCTGTGGATAAGGCCTAGTGCTACAGGGTCAGAATGAAGCTCAGTTACTTTCCCCCTTTACGAAAAAGTAAAGAGTTTTTGCCTCTTCTTGGAGACCTTATACTCCCATTTAAGGCAAAGGTTCCTAAAGGTTATTTATTCCCTGGAAATAATAAAACTACATGTTGAGTTATAATTCCCTCTGCTTGTTTCAGTTCCTTTAGATCCCAGGTCTGGGCTTAGGAAAAACGAGTGAGGCTACCTCAAAATCTTTGAGGTCCATGTTGTGGTCACCTGCCAGTTGTGGCTCATTCATAAGGCAAATAAGAATAGAGGAATTGGGAATATTGGTCCAAGGGAATGAAGAAATCTAATCCTGTAGACTGGGTTTCTGGGTTTCTTGTCCAAGAAGTTTATGGAGATTAGACTCTACAAGGTATAATATTATAGTCTCATTTACAATTCTTGTGTCCTATACTAATCTGTAAGAGCTGTTAGGTTTTGGAATAACCAATATGGGGGATCTTATAAGGGAAGTTGTAGCACATAAAGAACTAATCTTGTAGAAATTTGTCATAAGTGGGCTTAAGTCTACTAACACCCTCGGGTTTACAGGTGTATTCTTTCTTGACTAGGAATTGAGTAGGATCTTTTCGTTTCGGTTTACTGGGATAAGCAGATACAACTTGACCTGAAATTCTGGCCTCCCATCCATCTAGACAGGCAGAGAATGCTTACATCTCTTTCAGTTTGGGCCTGTCTTCTGAAAGCCCAATCATGGGCAGCATCTTTTGAGTTAGGACCTAGGTAAAATATTAAGGACTAGATAAAATGTTAAGGCCTGGGTTGAAGAGATGACTCAGCGGCTAAGAGCATCGACTGCTCTTCCAAAGGTCATGAGTTCAAATTCCAGCACCCACACGGTGGCTTACAACCATCTGTAAAGAGATCTAACTCCATCTTCTGGTGTCTGAAGACAGCTACAGGGTACTTACATATAATAAATAAATAAAAATCTTTTAAAACAATGTTAAGGCCTAGCTAACAGTTACCTGGCTAGCCTCCATTATAAGGAAACTTTCTCATATGTTTTTGCTGTTACTAAGCAACGTTCTAATGCCAAGACCAAGATTGATTACATATTCTGCTATGTTCTATGTCCTGGGAAAACAATCATGGCAGAAATCAGTAGAACTGTTTAGTATTGTTACCCACAATAAGCTTATACCCGAAGCAACCAGCCAACAGCACTTCCCACACCTGTGTATAAGATTTAAGATTTTATGGTATAAGCTGCCCCTGGGATGGACCCCAACATAAGAGAGACACCTGCACGAATATAAGAAACTATTTGGAATAAGACTTCCATTTTGAGTAGTGGTTGAGTAACGTTTAACTTCCCAAGACCTCCCTGGGAACTGACACCCTATTTGGCAGAAAGAAACATGTACATCTGTACTGACACCCTGGTTGGCAAGTTAAGTCACGGATGTTAGCCAAGTCCCATCCTAGTAGATAAGACATGAATGTAAGACAAGGCAAGTCCTCTGCCACAGTTGGATACTCCAACCAATGGAAACAGGATAAATGTATAACAAAGCCATGTTCCTAAGGAAATCCCATATTCCTAAATCCTGATTAGTGGAACAACTGAAAAACTTTCTAGGATCTTTACTCAATATCATGGTTCAGTTCCAGAATCTAGACCATGGCCCTGGTTGGCCACTCCTGGGTGTATGCTCAATAAACTATCCCTGTCTGACTAAGATGGGTATTTGTGTGGTTTGTGAGGTGATTCCTAGACCCCAAGAATGACCAGGGACGAGAATCTCTGGTTAAAAAGCTCCCTTCCTGCTAAAAGTATGGTTTTTTGAGAACAGAATACTTAAAATTAATCTTTGTTTCTAATGCATTGGATTGTCTCTTGCTGCCATCTTGTGATCTGATGGAAGAATGCTTTGTAAGGACACTGTCAATCAGATAAAACGGCAACCAACAAATTGAAAAAAGATCTTCACCAACCCTACATCGGACAGAGGGCTAATATCCAATATATACAAAAAACCCAAGAAGGTAGACTCCAGAGAACCAAATAACCCTATTAAAAAAATGGGGTACAGAGCTAAACAAAGAATTTTCAGCTGAAGAATTTCAAATGGCTGAGAAGCACTTTAAGAAATGTTCAACATCATTAATCATTAGGGAAATGCAAATCAAAACAACCCTGAGATTTCACCTCACACCAGTCAGAATGGCTAAGATTAAAAACTCAGGGGACAGCAGGTGTTGGCGAGGATGTGGAGAAAGAGGAACACTCCTCCACTGCTGGTGGGATTTCAAGCTGGTACAACCACTCTAGAAATCAGTCTGGAGGTTCCTCAGAAAGTTGGGCATGATACTATAGGAGGACCGTGTTATACCACTCCTGGACATATACCCAGAGGATTCCCCAGCATGCAATAAGGACACATGCTCCACTACATTCATAGCAGCTTTGTTTATAATAGCCAGAAGCTGGAAAGAACCCAGATGTCCCTCAATGGAGGAGTGGATACAGAAAATGTGGTATATTTACACCATGGAATACTACTCAGCAATTAAAAACAATGAATTCATGAATTTTTTTAGGAAAATGGTTGGATCTGGAAAATATCATCCTAAGTGAGGTAACCCAATCACAAAAGAATACACATTGAATGCAGTCACTGATAAGTGGATATTATCCCAGAAGCTCTGAATACTCAAGATAAAATTAACATAACAAATGATTCCCAAGAAGAAGGAAGGAGAGAGCCCTGGTCCTAGAAAGGCTTGATCCAGCACTGTAGGGGAGCACCAGGACAGAGAAATAGGAGGTGGTGATTGGGGAATGGGTGAAGGGAAGAGGGCTTATGGGACTTATGGGGAGCAGGGAACTGGGAAAGGGGGAATCATTTGTAATGTAAACAAAGAATATAGAGAATAAAAAAAGAACATTATAATATAATTATATCATTTCTCCCTTTCCTTTCTTACTTCTCAACCCTCCCATATAACCCTCCTTGTTCTCTTTCAAATTCATGGCCTCTTTTTTATTGTTATACATATGTCTACATACACATATACATACACATACACATAATACTTTCCATCAGACCACAAGATGGCAGCAAGAGACAATTGAATGTATTATGCATATGCATATGCATATACATATATATTCCTAAATACATAAATAGAACCTTCTCAGTCAGCATAATGTTACTTGTACATATAATTTCAGGGCTGAGCATTTGGCCCTGAATAAACAATTGCTGTGCTCTTCCCTAGGAAAGACTATTTCTTCCACTCTTATCCCTTAGTTGCCTGTAGTTCTTTGTGTAAGATTGAGGCCTTGTGGACTTTTCACATCCACTTTGATGTCTATTGCTGTTGTCCTTGTTCAGTTGAGACTGGGCTCCACACTCTTCATTTTGATTGTGGTTTTCTATAATGGTCTCTATCTTAGTTGTTGTTCTACTGCTGTGAAGAGACAGCATGACTAGCACAACTCTTATACAAGAAAGCCATTTAATTGGGGTCTTGCTTACAGTTTCAGAGGGTTAGTCCATTTTCACAATAGCAGGAAGCAGATAGGGATGGTGTTGGAGCAGTTGGTAGGAGCCATCTTGATCCACAGGCAACAGACCCAGAGAGCCACACTGGGTCTGTTGTGAGCTTTTGAAATCTCAAATCCAACCCCAGGGACACACCTCCTCCAACAAGGCCACAGACACTCCAACAAGGCCACAACTCCTAAATCCAAGCAGCTTCCCAACTGAAGACTAAGCATTCAAATATGGGAGCCTATGGGAACCATTCCCATTTAAACTACCACAGTCTCTCTCTGTTGCAAAGATCAGTTTCATTGATGAGGGATGAGGATTATATTTAACTGTGGGTATAAGGACAAATATTTAGAATATAGCTAGGGATTATTCTAGTTCAGTAAAGTGGTGGTTGTAGGTTCTACTCCAAGATCCATGACTTCACTAGCCCTGGGTATTTATCTAGGATTCTAGTACCAGGCATGATTTCCTCTTGTTCAGTGGTCTTAAGTCCAATTAGAGAGCCCTTGGTCACCACTAAGGTATGCATGCCGCTCCTGAACCCTTAGGGTTACCATATCAGGCTGGTCACTGTAGTTCACAGGTGTCATAGCTGTGTAGAACTGCTGCTTTCTTCTCTCCTTTAGAAGTTTTCATAGTACCTTCTCATACCATGAAAGCTAGGCCGCAAGGAGGAGAGTTTTAAATCAGTTCTAGCTCAAGGTCCTCTGGGTCCAATGTGTGAGGTGCATTATGTGTTCCCTCTAGGGAGCAACATCAATAGCCTTTAAGGTTTTGGAGTCTTTTGAACAATTCTAACTACCAATTCTAAAGAGGGATTATCATGTCTGATATTGGGGTTTTTTTTTGTTATATGGTCTTTGGCTCTTAGAGGAAGCATTATACACAGACTTATGTGTATTATAGGTTTTTTAAAAGATAGATATAGTTAATAGTATGATTCCTTATGACTTTTCAGATATCCTTTCTGCTATTATACATTTCTTTCTGGGATAGCAATAGCCTTATTTAGGTATTATGAGTCTTAACCAGATAACAATTCCAAAATAAGTATGTAGTAGGGGTATTGTTGGCCTGTTATAGGGTAAGTCCATCTTAACTGTGTGTGTGTGTGTTTAGCAAACTTCTACAGTAGTTTCAGTAGAACTTTCTCAGGTACATTGCTTTATATCTGTCTCCATATTCCATCCTCAACCCTGACTATCCTGCCTCCAACTCAATTTAATCATTTCTGATCCATTATTCCCCTTTAAACATTTATAGCAATACGTTCTACATACTCCCTTAAATTCCATCCTCCATAGCCTCTTGGTGATTTCCTGACCTCTATGAATATTCCAAATAAAACACACATATCTGAATATTTAAAGTCAAAATTTTTATTATTCATTCACCAATTGGCCAATTCCATTTCCTAGATATTTTGAATAGAGTAGCAATGAACATGGATGAACAGATATCTCTAGAGTAGGATATGGAGTCCTTTGGGTATATATTCAGGAGTAGTGTAGCTGGATCATCAGGTAGATATACTTTTAGTCTTTTAAAGAACTTCCACACTGATTTCCAAAGTGAGTGTACGAATTAACATCACCACCAGCAGGGAATAAGTGATCCCTATCCCCAAGTCTATGGCAGAATGTCTTTTTTAAAAAAGAACTGAGCCAGGCATGGTGGTGCACGCCTGTAATCCCAGCACTTGGGAGGCAGAGGCAGTCGGATTTCTGAGTTTGAGGCCAGCCTGGTCTACAGAGTGAGTTCCAGGACAGCCAGGACTACACAGAGAAACCCTGACTCAAAAAAAACCAAAAAAAAAAAACAAAACTTATTTTTAAAAGTGGGGTGAGATGAGATCTCAGTCATTTTAATTTGAATTTCCCTGCAGCTAAGGATTTTGTTTTCTTTTGACTAAGTTAATTTTGTGAGTTTCTCATATAGTCTAGATACTAACCCACTGTCAGATAAAGTAGCTAGTATAGATTTTTCTTACTCTGTAGCCTGCCTCTTCATACCAGTGATGATTTTTTTGATGTATGGAAATATTTTAATTTTATAAGGTCTATTTACTCATTGTTGGCTTCAATGTCTGGCTTATTGGGATCCTATTCAGAAAGTCCTTTCCTGTACCAATCAGTTCAGTTATTTCCTTACTTTCTCTATCAAATTCAGGGTATCATGTCTTATGCTTAATTTGGAGTAGAGCTTTATATAGGATTAGAGATAATGATCTATGTTCATTCTTCTATATGGAGTTATACAGTTTGACAGCAACCATTTGTTGAAGAGTCATCCTTTCTCCAATGTGCACTGTTGCTGGATTCTTCGTGAGAAATTTGGTATCTGTAGAAGGTGAATTTATATTTGGGTCCTCAATTCTGTTCCATTGTTCACGGAATTTGTTCTCTTCTCATAGACCAATATTTGAATTTGAAAGACCTTTCATATAGCCAATAAAAGATCATGTGATTTATGTCCTTTAGTATTTATGTGTGCATTTATTGATTTATTTATTTATTTTTATGGCCAAATTGTGATTATTCTTTTTTTTAATTTATTTTTTATTGAATATCGTCTTCATTTACATTGCCAATAGTAAAACCTTTCCTGATATCCCCCTCCCCTAAGACCCCCAGCCCCTCCCCTTCCTCCTTCCCCCTGCCTCCACATATATGCCTCTCCACCCAACACACTCCCTCCTTCACCCCCACAGTTTCCCTTTGTTCAGGCCTCTGTTGAGCCTTTAACTGACCAAGGACCATTCCTCCCACAAGCTCAAAAAGGAGGACTTAAGTGAGGGTGCTTCGGTTCCTCTAAGAAAGGGAACAAAATAGTCACAGGAATAATAAGGGAGACAATGTGTGGAACAGAGACTGAAGTAAAGGCCACCCAGAGATTGCCCTACTTGGGGATTCATCCTATAAACAGTCAACAAATCCTGACACTATACCATGGACGACAAGAAGTGTATACCAAAAGGAGCATGCCATGGTTGTCTCCGGAGGGGCCCTGCCAGAGCCTTACAAATACAGAGGCAGATACACTTATTGATTTATGTATGTGTCTCTTGGATAAAGCTGGATTGATCATGGTGGATAATCTTTTTGATATGTTTTTTAAAAAAATGTTTTTTATTAGATATATTCTTTATTTACATTTCAAATGCTGTCCCCTTTCCTGGTCCCCTCCCCCAGAAAATCCCCTAACCAATCCCCCTCCCCCTGCTCACCAATCCACCCACTCCTGCTTCCCTGTCCTGGCATTCCCCTATACTGGGGCACCTAGCCTTCTCAGGACCAAGGTCCTCTCCTCCCTTTGATGTCCAACAAGGCCATCCTCTGCTGCATATGCAGCTGGAGCCATGGGTCCCTTCATGTGTACTCTTTGGTTGGTGGTTTAGTCCCTGGGGGTTCTGGGGGTACTGGGTGGCTCATATTGTTGTTCCTCCTATGGTGCTGCAAATCCCTTTAACTCCTCAGGTCCTCTCTCTAGCTCCTCCATTGAGGACCCTGTACTCAGTTTGACTGAAAGTGTCCCCTTCTGTATTTATCATGCACTGGCAGAGCCTCCCAGGTGACAACTATATCAGGCTCCTGTCAGCAAGCACTTGTTGGCATCCACAATAGTGTCTGGGTTTTTTAACTATATATGGTATGGATCCCTACATGGGGCAGTCTCTGGATTGATATGTTCTTAAATTAAGTTTGCAAGTATTTTATTCTGAAATTTTGTGTTTAAGTTCATGAAACATATTGGCCTATTGTTTTCTTTTTATCTTTTCCTTGTTTTAGTATCAGAATAATCCTGGCTTTGTAAAAGGAATTTAGAACTATTCCTTCCTGTTTTGTAAAATACTTTGAGGATTCTTAGTGTTAGTTCTTCTTAGAATGTCTGGTAGATTTCTGCTCTGAAACTATCTGGAGCTGGGCTTTTTGTCAGCTGGGATTTTTTTTTTTTCATTTTTTAACTGTTTCTATCTCACTGGATGTTAAGGATCTGTTTAAAACTTCATTTTGATTTAACTTTGTCCAGAATTTTATCTGTTTCCTTTTAATTTTCCAGTCAGTAGAATTACTTTATTATTTTGTTTTGTTGAAACAGGGTCTGGTTGTTCTAGAACTCACAACATAGATCAGGCTGGTCTCAAACTCACAAAGATCTGCCTGCCTCTGCCTCTGTCTCCAAATTGCAAGGGATCAGAGCATAGACTTTAAGAATATGCCTTTATGATTCTCTGAATTTCCTGAGTAGTTGTTGCAATGACTCTCTTTTTTCTGTCTAATTTTTACAGATCTTCTCTTTTGGTTAGTTTGATTAAAAGTTTGTCAGACTTGTTAATCTTTTCAAAGAACCACATCTGTGACTCATTGATTCTTTGTACTTTTTTCTACTTAATTAATTTTATCTCTGAAATTTTTCAGATGTTCTTACAAAGGGGGGGGTAGTGCTATAATATTTACACTTATGACAGCTTTTATTGTGCCCATAGATTTAGGTAGGTTGTGTTTTCATTTTCATTTTTATTAAATTCTAGGAATTTTAAATTTCTTGATTTCTCTCTTGACCTAATTTCCATTCTATAGTGTCTTGTTCTGGTTTCCATGAGTTTATGTGGTCTCTGTTCTTGTTGATATCAAGTTTTATTCCACTGTGCCCTGGTAGAATGCAGGATATTATTACAATTTTCCTAAATTTGTTGAGACTTGTTTTGTGTCCTAATTTGTGGCTTATTTTGGAGAAATTTCCATGTGCTGTTGAAAAGAAGGTATTCAGTGTTTGGGGTTTGGGTGGGAGCCTGTTAGATATAGTTATTTTTATTTTATTTTTTCTTTCTGTCGTTCTGTCTTCCTCTCCCTCTCCCTCTCCCTCCCTCCCTCTCTCCCTTTTCCTCTCCCTTCCTCCATGGACCCCCTCCTTCTTGGTTTTCTGAGACATGGTTACTCTACATAGCCCTAGACGTCCTGGAACTTGCTTTGTAAACCAGGCTGGCCTCAAACTCACTCTGCCTGCCACTGCTACCAGAATGCTGGGATTAAAGGCATGCTCCATCACACTGGGCTTGACAAAGTTGTTTTCTAGCTGGTGAAGTAATTCTTTATGGATACAAATAATGTTACTTCTCTTGTACTTTGTGTGTTTATTCTGTCTTCTTGTGTACTGGTGTAAGAATGCATTATGGAAATTAAGCACTTAAATATTTTGTTTGTACTGTATGTGCTGGTTTTCTGATCCAATCACATGGAGAATTGCAAGAATACTATATGAACACTGGATAACTGTTTCTGCTGTGTTTGTTGGGTTTCTCATGCCATCTTGTGGCCAAATGGAAAATGCCATATGAGTTTAGAATAATTAAAATTGAGTTTTGTTTTGACAGCATTTTTTTTTTTTTTTGGTTTTTCGAGACAGCATTTGATGATTTTATGCCACTATTCTGTGGCTATATGGGAGAATATTTTATGACTATATGTAAGTGATAAAATACAAACATATTCTTTATATATTTAAAGTTAAATAAATTATATGTAATGCCTATTATTAATAATAAACTTTCCTTATATAAAACTTAGAGAATTCATTATAGTAGAAAATACATGGAGTCATATATGGTGGCACACACCTGTAATCAAACCACTTATGTAACAGAAGCAAAAAGATCATAAATTTGAGATCAGCCAACATAGCAAATCCCTGTCTCAAGAAAATGAAAAGAGAGGAGGAGGAAGAGGGAGAAGAAGAAGGAGGAGGAGGAGGAAGAGGAGGAGGAAGAATAGGGAAAATAAGAGAAAGGTGGAGTGGAGAGGGAAAAAAGAGGGAAGACAGGGAGAGGGAGAAGGAGAGAATGGGGAGAGGGAGAGAGAATACCATCATTTCATTGGACCATTAACTCAAGGTACTGAGTTTCTAAGTAGAGAGATATAGAGACTGGGGTATATTATTTCAGTAGAGAATTTTGAGTCTGAACTGTAGAGGTGGTTTTGATATTTGATGCTTGCTTTATTTACCTATAATTAAGCTTCATTATATATGTACATGAATATTTACTATGTTAAATACCATTGTCACTTTAACCACAATTCTGTCTCCTTTCTTCTGTTCTTTTGTGAAAATGCTCATATATGATAATCCAGGTGAAGTGATAGAAATATCTAAAGTTATCAAAATATCTTTTAAAAATTAAAGAAAAATAGAGGGTATAGTGAAAGATGAAGTGTTGTTTCAGTAAACAACATTCAGTAAATTACAAGAAAAAAGGTTTCTGCCTGATCTTCCAAGATGGATTTTTTTCCTTAATGCTCCAATGTATAGGTTTCTTTTTATTTTCTGTATTATTTGTTTACATTTCAAATGATTTTCCCTTTCCCGGTTCCCCCTCCCCCAATGTGTAGTTTTTAACTCTCTCTTTCTATCAGTTACTAATGTCTCTACCTTGCCTGCCCTGATATTTTGTCTTGATAAATTTCATGCCAGCTTTGTTCTGAGTCCATGTTAACTTTTTATCAACTATACTAAGAACCTGAAAAGAGGACTGTGTGTCCTTTGACACCCCAGACATGTTTTGAAGAACAAAGAGAAAGACAAAAAACAAACTATTAAGGATTTAAAATTAGACCAACAAATCCTACATATGAGAAAGAACACCAAAAAGAAACAAATGAGTAGACTAAACAGTACAGGAATGGCTTCAAAGTACTAAAGAGAGGTAATGGTCAAGATATAATCTGTATATACTTAATGGTGTGCCTTAGTTAGGATTTTTATTGCTGTAATGAAACACTATGAGCAAAAAGCAAGTTAATCATTGAAGGAGGTCAGGACAGGAATTCAAATAGGGTGGGAATCTGAAGGCAGGAGCTTTCGCAGAGGCCATGGAGGGGTGCTGCTTACTAACTTGCTCCCCATGGCTTGCTCAGCCTGCTTTCTTATAGAACCCAGGACCACCAGCTCAGGGATTGCCACATTGGGCTGGGCCCTCCCCCACTGATCACTGATTATGAAAATGACTTAAAACTGATCTCATGGAGGTATGTTTTCAAATGAGATTCCCTCCTTTAAGATAACTCTAGTTTGTATGTCAAGTTGACACATACTACTCACCACCTGTCAATCTGACACACAAACACATCACTATTAAGCCACAACATTCACTTTCTTATTCATCCCTAAAATCTCACATGACAAACTTAAATAGCTTTAAACCTCCCAGCCTTAACAAATTCAAACACATTAAAATTTTAGTCTTTCTAAAGATTCCAATCTCTCAAAAAGTCAAAAATCTCTTTTACAAGTTCAAGGTTTTCAGCTATGGGATCCTGGAAAAATCAAAATTAAATTAAATACCTTCTCCAAGATGGTGGAACCAGGGCACAGTCACCAACTGAATCAAGCAAAATCAAACTCTTACAGTATAAATAATTCAATGTCCAACATCTGGATTTATTCATGAACTTCTGGATCTCTAAGGAACTTGAGTTACTTCTCCAGCTCTGCCCTCTGCAGTACACACAGTTTGTCTTACAGGGTGCACCTGGTTCCACTACTCTGCTTCTGCTGTTCTTGGTGGTCATTTCATGGTACTGACATCTTCAAACTGCTGGGGTTTTCTGCTGCAACTGAGTTACACTTTTACCAATAGCCTCTCATAGGCTCTATTCATGATGCCAAGCCTTAACTTCTTTGCATGACCCCTTTAGTCCTGAGATTTCAACTGTCACTGATGCTGTACCTTCACCAATTGTCTCTCCAGGCCTCCCATAGTGCCTAGCCTCAGATGCTCTCCATGACCCCTTCATACTTTCAAAACCAGTACCACCTGAGTGACTCTTAACTACCAACCTTGGCTGCCAGCACAAGGTACAACCTGATCACTGCTGAAACACAGTGTGTGTGTGTGTGTGTGTGTGTGTGTGTGCTGACTCTGAGTAAACACTTCTCAGGTTTTACCTTGCTGCTGCTCTCCCCTCAATCACTTAACTCAAACCGACCAGCATCAATTGTGCCAGTAATGCAAAGATTTCACTTTAGTGATGCCACTCTCTTGATCCCCAGCTGATCAGAATGACAGAAACTCAATTCTAAATAATGACTGGCCCTGGTAGAGTCTTTAAACTTCCCTCTGAAACTTCACAAGGCAGGCCTCCATCTTCTGCACTGCTCTCAACATTATCTTCCAAACTCCCACAAAACAGCTCACTGTCTCTTCCTGATGCCTACAGATTAAGAGGTAGAAGTCACAGCTACTCTTCCAACACCATGTCTGCCTGCATGCTACCAAATTTCCTGCCATGATGATAATGGACTGAACCTCCGAACCTGTAAGCTAACCCTGATTAAATGTTGTCCTTTATAAAAGTTGCCTTGGTCATGGTGTCTCTTTACAGCAATGGAAACTTTAACTAAGGCAGGACATTTCTGATTAGTCACTTGACCTCTTGATGAGCAAGGCCACAAAAAAATTCAGATATTAGACTCTAGCCAATATATATCTTATAAGAAGTGGGGCTCACTGGGGACCTCAGGCTATGTAAGATACAAAACAAAACTTAAAATTGTATGTGGACCTGTACAGGTACGTGGGAGATGTGCCAAAAGATGAACAAGAAGATGATGAAACACAAACAAACAAAAACTCCAGATGGGAGGCCTTATAGGTAGAAATGCCTATGATACCAGATTATCCAAGTAGACTTCACAGAAATGCCCAAGATAGATCAGTTGTAATATTTATTGGTTTCTGTGGACCACTCTATTCATTATTTTTCTGTTAGTGTGATAATATACCCAAAGCAACTTATATAAAAAGGAGTTTATTTTTGCTTATGCTTCTAATAAGAGTCTATTATGGCAGGCAGATATAGCAGCAAGCATTAGGCATGGTAATAGAAACAGGAAGCTGAGAGGTCACACCAGAAAATATAAACACGTGGAGCAGAGAGTGAACTGGAAGTAGGGTGAGGCTTTAGGCTCTCAGAGCCCACTTCCAGTGACACATTATCTCCAACAAGTCCACACCTCCTAAACTTCCCCAATAGTGAGTGACACCAGCTGGGAACTAAGTATTCAAATACTGGAGCCTGTGAGGGACATTTCTCATTTAAGCCACCACAATCCCTTAGTAATTGGGTGGAAGCTTTCCCAAGATTTGGGTTAATAGAATACATAGACTCAGATAAATGCTGCCATTATTCTTTTATTTTTTTATTTTTTTATTTACATTGCAAATGATTTCCCCTTTTCGAACTATCTTACATCTTGATACCGCCCCAGGTAAAGTGGAATTAAAGAATCAGACCCTTAAACAACTACTTACTAGTGGATTAAATTGCCTTGTACTAGGCTCTTACTTATAGCTTTGCTTAGAATTCCTATAGCCCCTTGAAAGAACATATGGTTCTCCCATTAAGAAATGCTATATGGATATAGTCATACCTGTGGAGAGACACTGACGTTCTCATCATGGAAATGAAAGAATAATTTCTCAAAAATTTACATACTGGTTCTCTTGTCCATTTTTTTTTCTTTTAGGCTAAAAGGTCTTCTCACCCAGATATCTCCACTCAAACATCCAGTCCATTCTTTCCTGCATGCTGGATGCTGCATCCTGAATGCTGAAAAGGCTGGGAAGAGAATAAGTTGAAATCAACTTGGGGGGGGGGGGTCCTTTCTGATACTGATAACAACTCTACTACTTGGTTTTGTCAACTTGACACAAACTAGAGTCAGCTGGGAAGAGGGATCCTCAACCAAGGAATTGCTTTCATTAACATTGCCTGTGGTAAATGGCTGCCATGCATTTTCTTAGTTGCTAATTTATATAAGTGGGCCCAGCTCAGAGCAGTGTCATCCCTAGGCAGGTGTGAATGTCCAACATGCTCTAGGCATGGACGTGACTGCTGCAATGAGGGAATGAAGAAAAGAAAGATGGGTATGTGAACACATGAAATGGGCACAGGAAATCTGAGATCAGGTAGACTGGGGTCTCTGATGAAGAAACCATAGCATGCTGGAAGCTCAGCATTCAGTTTATTATATTGAGTTGAACAGAGAGGAGGGGTTGTCACATATGACTGGACAAGGAAGTAAGGTTATTACATACAGATAAACAAGGAGGTAGGGTTATGGTATACAGTTAGATTAAGAAGACAGGTTTGGCTACTCTCTGTAGGAACAGTCTCTATAGGGGACCAGTATTGGTGCCATAAATATTTAAGGGGAGAAAATTATGATGAACAATGTTTTATACACACTGTCAACATTCACACACACTCGTTTTTTCAAGGAAGGTTTTCCCATCCTTCTGAGCCTAAGGCTTTGAGGTTCTTGACATGTTGGAGTCCATGTCAACAGCATAAAAAAAATGAGAATGAGAAGGTCAAACCTAAGGATTATAGGTATAGAAGAGAGCAAGGATTTCCAACTTAAAGGGCCAGTAAATATCTTCAACAACATTATAGAAGAAAACTTCCCTAACCTAAAAAAAGAGATGTCCATGAACATACAAGAAGCCCACAAAACTTCAAACAGACAGGACCAGAACAGAAACTCCTCCCAACACATAATAATCAAAACACCAAATGCACTAAACAAAGAAAGAATATTAAAAGCAGTAAGGGAAAAAGGTCAAGTAACACATAAAGGTAGACCTATCAGAATTACACCAGACTTCTCGCAGAAAATATGAAAGCTAAAAGATCCTGGGCAGATGTCATACAGACCCTAAGAGAACAAAAATGTCAGCCCAGACTACTATACCCAGCAAAACTTTCAATTGTCATAGACGGAGAAAACAAGATGTTCCATGATAAAACCAAATTTATACAATATCTTCCCACAAATCAAGCTCTACAAAGGATAATGGGTGGAAAATACCAACACAAGGTGGGAAACCACACCATAGAAAAAGCAATAAAGTAATCTTCTTTCAACAAACACAAAAGAAGATAGCCACACAAAATTCCACCTTTAACAACAAAAATAATAGTAAGCAACAACTACTTTTCCTTAATATCTCTTAACATCAATGGTCCCAATTCCCCAATAAAATGGCATAGACTAACAAACTGGATACATAAACAGAACCCAACATTTTGCTGTATACAAGAAACCCACCTCAGTGACAAAGACAGTCACTACTTCAAGTCAAAGACTGGAAAACAATTTTCCAAGCAAATGGTCCCAAGAAACAAGCTGGAGTGGCCAAACTTGTCAGAAAAGATAAGAAGGAACACTTCATACTGGTCAAAGGAAAAGTCTACCAAGAAGAACTCTCAATTCTGAACATCTATGCTCCAAATGCAAGGGCACCCACATTCATAAAAGAAACTTTACTAAAGCTCAAAGTGCACATTGCACCTGACACAATAATAGTGGTAGACTTCAACACCCCACTCTCAACATTGGACAAAACATGGAAACAGAAACTAAACAGAGACACAGTGAAACTAACTGAAGTTATGGACCAAATGGATCTAACAGATATTTATAGAACATTCCATCCTAAAGCAAAAGAATATACTTTCTTCTCAGCACCTCATCCTACCTTCTCCAATATAATTGGTCACAAAACATGCCTCAACAGATCCACAAATACTAAAATAATTCCATGCACCTTATCAGATCACCACGGCCTAAGGATGGTCTTAAGTTCAAACAAAAACAAAGGAAAACACACATACACGTGGACTTGGAACAATGCTCTTCTCAATGATAGCTTGGTCAAGGAAGAAATAAAGAAATTAAAGACTTTTTAGAATTTAATGAAATGAAGACACATCAGACCAAAACTTAGGGGACACAATGAAAGCAGTACTAAGAGGAAAACTCATAGCTCTAAGTACATCCAAAAAGAAAATGGAGAGAGCTTACACTAGCAGCTTGACAGTGCACCTGAAAGCTCTAGAACAAAAAGAAGCAAATACACCCAAGAGAAGTAGATGGCAGGAAATACTAAAACTCAGGGCCAAAATCAAACAAATAGAAACAAAAAGAACTATACAAATATTCAACAAAACCAGGTGCTGGTTCTTTGAGAAAATCAACAAGATAGATAAATCCTTAGCCAGACTAACCAGAGGGAAAAAATCAACAAGATAGATAAATCCTTAGCCAGACTAACCAGAGGGCATAGAGTCACTACTCAAATTAATAAAATCAGAAATGAAAAGGGAGACATAACAGAAACTGTGGAAATTCAAAAGCTCATCAGATCCTACTACAAGAGCTTATACTCAACAAAATTGGAAACTCTGGATGAAATGGACAATTTTCTAGATACATACCAGGTGCCAATGTTAAAACAGAATCAGATAAACCATCTAAAAGGAGGAAATAGAAGCAGTTGTTAATAGTCTCCCATCAAACAAAGAAAAAAAAGCCCAGGACCAGATAGATTTAGTGGAGAATTCTACCACCAATACTCTTCAAACTATTCCACAAAATAGAAACTCAAGGAATACTACACAACTCATTCTATGAAGCCATGATAACACTTACACCTAAACAAAACAAAGGCCAAAAAAAAAAAAAAAAAAAAAAAGAGAACATCAGACCAATAGCCTTTATGAACATCGATGCAAAAATACTCAACAAAATTCTGGCCAACTGAATCCAAGAATGCATCAAAATGATAATTCGCCACGATCAAGTAGGCTTCATCCCAGGGATGCAGGGATGGTTCAATATACAGAAATCCATCAATGTAATCCATTACATAAACAAACTAAAAAAAAATCACATGGTCCTTTCATTAGATGCTGAAAAGGCTTTTGACAAAATTCAGCATCCCTTAATGATAAAAGTCTTGGAGAGATTGGGAATCCAAGGCTCATACCTAAACATACAAAAAGCAATATACAGCAAACCGGTAGCCAACATCAAACTAAATGGAGAGAAACTTGAAGCAATCCCACTAAAATCAGGGACAAGACAAGGATGACCTCTTTCTCTCTGCCTGTTCAATATAGTACTTGGAGTCCTAACCAGAGCAATCAGACAACAAAAGAAGGTCAAAGGTATACAAATTGGAAAGGAAGAAATCAAAATATCACTATTTGCAGATGATATGATCGTAAACTAAAGCTACCCCAAAACTTCCATCAGGGAACTCCTAAAGCTGATAAACAACTTCAGCAAAGTGGCTGTGTATAAAATTAACTCAAACAAATCAGTAGCCTTCCTCTATTCAAAGGATAAACAAGCTGAGAAAGAAATTAGGGAAATGACTTCCTTCACAATAGTCACAAATAATATTACATACATTGGTGGGACTCTAACCAAGCAAGTGAAAGATCTGTATGACAAGAACTTCAAGTCTCTGAAGAAAGAAATTTTATAAGACCTCAGAAGATGGAAAAATCTCCCAGGATCATTGATTGGCAGGATTAATAGAGTAAAAAATGGCCATCTTGTGGAAAGCAATCTACAGATTCAGTGCAATTTGCATCAAAATTCCAAATCCATTCTTCATAGAACCAGACAAACTGAAGCTTATAGAGGAAAAAGTGGGGAAGAACCTTGAACACATGGGCACAGGGGAAAACTTCCTGAACAGAACACCAATGGCTTATGCTCTAAGAACAAGAATTGACAAATGGGACCTCGTAAAACTGCAAAGCTTCTGTAAGCCAAAGGACACTGTCAATAGGACAAAACGACAACCAACAGATTGGGAAAAGATCTTTACCAATCCTATATCTGATAGAGGGCTAATATCCAATATATACAAAGATCTCAAGAAGTTAGACTCCAGATAGTCAAATAACCATATTAAAACTGGGGTACAGAATTAAATAGGGAATTCTCAACTGAGAAAACTCGAATGGCTCTGAAGCACCTAAAGAAATGTTCAGCATCATTAGTTATCAGGGAAATGTAAATCAAAACAACACTGAGATTCCACCTTACAACAGTCAGAATGGCTAAGATGAAAAACTCAGGGGACAGCAGATGCTGGAGAGGATGTGGGGAAAGAGGAACACTTCTCCATTGTTGGTGGGATTGCAAGCTGGTAAAACCACTCTGGAAATCAGTTTGGAGGTTCCTCAGAAAATTAGACCTGAAGACTCAGCTACACCACTCCTGGGCATATACCTAGAAAATGCTCCAGCAGCTAATAATGACACATGCTCCACTATGTTCATAGCAGCCTTATTTATAATAGCCAGAAGCTGGAAAGAACCCAGATGTCCTTCAACAGAGGAATGGATACAGAAAATGTGGTATATATACACAATGGAGTACTATTTTGCTATTCAAAGCAATGAATTCATGAAATTCTTAGGCAAATGGATGGAACTAGAAAGTATCATCCTGAGTAAGGTAACCCAATCACAAAAGAACACACATGGGTATGTACTCACTAATAAGAGGATATTATCCCAAAAGCTCAAAATAAATAAGTTACAATTCACAGACCACAGGAAGCTCAAGACGAAGGAAGACTGAAGTGGGGTGCCTTGGTTCCTCTGAGAAAGGGAACAAAATACTCACAGGGCAATTATGGAGACAGTGTGGAGCAGAGACTGAAGTAAAGGCCACCCAGAGACTGCCCTACCTGGGGATTCATCCTATAAACTTTCTCCAAACCCGACACTATAATGGACAAAAAGAAGTGCATATCAAAAGGAGCCTGGTATGGTTGTCTCTGGAGGAACCCTGCCAGAGCCTTACAGATACAGAGGCAGATACTAGCAGCTAACCATTGGACTGAGCGTGGGGTCCCCAGTGGAGGAGTTGGAGCACGGACTGGAGGAGCTGAAGGGGTTTTCAACCCCATGGGAAGAACAACAATGTCGGCCACCCAGATGCCCCAGGACTCCCAGGGACTAAACCATGAACCAAGGGGGTACACATGGTTCTAGCCAAAAGTGTGGCAGAGGAATGCCTTGTTGGGCATCAATGGGAGGAGGGGTCCTTGGTCCTGTGAAGGCTCAATAGATGCCCCAGCACAGAGAAATCAAGGGGGGGTAGGTGGGAGTGGGTCAGGTGGAGGGGCATATACTTGGAAGCAGGGGGTGAGAGGAGAGGTTGGGGGTCTTGGGGGAGGGGGGAAACTGGGAAAGGTTTTAGCATTTGAAATGTAAATAAAGAATATATTCAATCAAAAATTTATTTAAAAAAGAAATATTACATAATAAATGGATGCTGTTAAAAAAAAAGTTCTGATTAGTTAAAAGTTACAAGTATTAACAGATACATACCAAACATCCTGTTCAGAATGGAGCATGGGCACCAGCCTTCCCACAGGATCTTCAAGGATGGGTAGAGGTAAATAAAACACAAGACTGTTCAAAAATCAGATAATTAAATACATATGAACTGTAAACAGTTCTCTCACTCTCCAGTGGACAAAAGAATAATCTTTCCATGCCCACTGCACCTCAGAGTGACCAGGGTCTCCATCATATGCCATACAGAGGATTCATGGTGAACAGCTGCCCCGGGAGCCCTGACAGACACAAGTTGGTATTCTCTCTCTCTCTCTCTCTCTCTCTCTCTCTCTCTCTCTCTCTCTCTCTCTCTCTCTTTCTCTCTCTCTCTCTCTCTCTCTCTCTCTCTCTCTCTCTCTCTCTCTCTCTCTCTGTGTGTGTGTGTGTGTGTGTGTGTGTGTGTATGTGTTTGGAGGAGTTTCTTTTGGCAGCTGGATGGTCTGTTTGGAGCATGAGGAATGCATATTGAAGGCCTAGGTGCATGTTCTTGGTCTGTAAAAACTGTATGCTCTGTGCTCACTGACCCTTCAACAACTTCAGCTTCTCAGAGGCCTTGGCTGGGTTATTCTTGTCCAGCTTGATGGGTTCAGTGACTTCACTGTACAGCTCCATTTCTGATTTCTGCTTAAGGGTATTCTGAGTAATCGTCTGAAAGGCCTGCTCCTATTGATAGACTCCTTGGCACTGGTCTTGAAGCACTGAATGTTGTTTGTTTTTTGTGGCCACTCACCTTGTCTTTGAGGCCAATCTTGTTTCCCAACACAACAAGAGATCCCAGGGGCTGGCCTAAATAAGAAGCTTGTCTCTCTAGCTGTCAAGAGCTGTGAATGTGTTGGGGGCAGTCACATCAAACACCAGAGTGCAATAATCTGAACTTCTATAGAAGGCCACACCAAGAAACTGGAACTGGTTTTTGACCAGCTGTGCCCCAGATCTGCATGGTGACAATTATGTAGTCCACCATCACCTTCTTGATGAGAAAGTATATGGCTTTGTACTGGCTACTGAGCTTATTCACATACTGGTTCATGAGATATACCTTTCCAATACCATAATCTTCCAGGATGATGCCCTTCAGCAGCACTTTCTTCCTAGAGGTCATCCTTTAAGTGTGGGGTCCACGGAGGAGGAGACACAACAGCAAGCAGAGACACAGAAGTCCAACTCCAGTTCCAGTAGGCTCCTTGGAGCTTCCCAGTCCCAACAACAATAGCCAGTGCCACCCCATTAGTCTTTTAATTCTCTGGGAGTTTAAGGGTATTTGGGGAATTCAGGGAAACTTAATAGGGTCCTTACTAGAAATTGTGACAGAAATGGCTGTTAATGAGTGCTCAGAAATGGAAGAACTCTAGAATTTAGGTAGAATTTTTGGATGATGTATGGGTCTGTGCACAGACTATGATGTTGTCTGAGGCTCAAGTCAACTCTAGACCATTACAGGATAGAGCACTGAAGGAAGAGAATGCCATAAGGATTATCAATGAGACTTAAATGGGACTGAACTTTAGACATGATATCCCTATCTAGGAGAGAAATAAGGCAACAATGTAGAACAAGAAATGAATGAGGGAAAGGATATTTGTTTATCATATATAAAGTTTTAGTAGTTACTCATGAAGCTTTTATGGTTAAGGAACAAAATGAAGTCATAATCCAAGGCATCTTTTAATGCACTGGTGTGAATATAAGGTAGTTGAATTACAACAAAGTGGGGGGAAATCTCTGCTATAGATTTCACAAGTTATCAGATGATATTCTTGGTTTTGAGTTACCTAGTTAGCCTGCTAGCATGAGTCAAAAAATTTTGTATGATAGTCTCAAGAGCTATTAGGTCAGACACAGAGATAGGAAATGATTGCTTATTAAAGGAAATATAGACGTCTTCAGACTATTGAGTTTCATAATATCCACGGGATGTTTATAACACTGATCTGTCAACTTGAATACATTTTAGAAACTTCATATGGCAGAGATGCTATTATTATGACATGGTAAATATGTCAGCTTTTGTTTTTAGACTTGAAATCAGAGGGCAATATGAAAGATTAATGTGCTTTGACATTCATTTTCATATATACTGGGTTTATTAATTATTTTCCTTCACTGACATCAATCAAAACTGAAATTTCATAAAGATCAATTGACAAGTGGGTAAGTTTATTTTAATATAAGTCCATAATCTGACCATTGAAGTAGTAAAACAAATGAGACAGAAAAGATAATAAAAAGGCATTTGGCCATTTTCTGTCACAGGCCATTTATATTGTTGAGTCCTTGGTTTTGAGATAGACATCTCAAAAATCCTTGTAACAACATGAAGTTTTGGATTTTTTTCAAGGTGATACACATTCACTTTCAGATATTAGGAAGGACTTGTATGTTTAAGGGAAATGTGTAAGAGATGAAAATCACACCACTGCACAAGAACAGGATGGCTGCTAGAAATGCCACTACCATGGCAATGCCAATCTGCTGAATATGTGGGTAAACGGGCATATGGAAAGATGGTGGAAAAGCAATCCCCTCCTTGTTTATGATGGAGAAATAATTGCACAAAACAACAAGGAAGACAAAGCTACTAGCAATGATGTTCAGAATCGCTGAAAGACCAAAGGCATTGTAGGTTTCACTCTCCTCTTGTCTTCCCGTGTACACATTTCTAAGAGCAAAAACAGTGGCCACTTTTCCAATCAGCCAGAAAATGCTGGTAGTCAACATCAGGCACTGAGAAACACGAATATCCAAAGGAATGAAGGTGTCATGGTAGCTGTATCGGTAACACACTCTAATATTGCTGAAGTTGTCATGGTGGTAGATGCAGGCTTTCCACACTCCCACAAAGGCCACACTAGGGTAAGAGATCACAGGTTCCTTCGAGTACCACACTCGCCATTGTGGGAGGCCCATGGAGGTGATGCAAAGAATCCATGCCATGGTGGATAGAGCAAAACCTCCTACCTGGCGACTGGAACCTCTGTTGAACAATATCATGATGACAGTGAGCACTGGATAACTGCAAAGAAATACAAGATAAAATAAAGACAGGCTCCTCAAGCCTGGGGCACTGTCAGTTAGGTGACTAGTAACAGGAAGGAATAAGTATTTATGTTTGAGAAAATGGGCCTTTGTTCTGGAAATTGCTATTGGGAATGTGGCCTGAGCAAATTATAAGAAGATCCTTCTAGGAATATTTACTATGGCTTGAAAATGAATTCTAACAGTTCCATTTCTGGATGTTGGTTCAGATAGACAATGGGGTTTGAATTCAAATATTCAGCCACAAAGATGATTACCAATTTGTAATATTGGGGAGTGTCAGGACCAGTATAACCTATGTTTTAAGTTCCAGGCCAGCCAAGGCTTCATAGTGAGACCCTGTATTAAAAAAACACCTAATATAGCAAAATTGATAAATGATAAATTAATACTTAATTCATTAACAAAAAGTAATAAATAAAATAAAAGTAATGAATTAATAACGATTCTAGTAAAGAAATGCAGTTTACTTCTCAGTGTACATTATCTTGGAGCAAACCAATTTACTAGAACACTCACTACATGTCAAAAGAGATGAGAATTTAGGAACCTACGAAAATGTTCACAATGAAGCAAATCTAAAATACATAGAAACCAGTAATGTGGCTGGAGCTCCATATTCCCTCCAGTCTGCACCTACACGTGCAGCAGTGGCACATCAGTGTACTTTGCTCCACCCGCAGCTCTGCCTGCCTCCCAAGAGGCTGACTCTACCTACAGGTGAGATACATACTCCACACCAAACCCCCACACCTGTGTTACCCCAGCAAGCCTAGCAGCCCTGGACTCTGCACTCCCCTGTTGGAGGTCCATCTTCCTTCCATCCTCACCTATACCTGGAACAGTCTTGGGTTAGCACAGTGCACCCCATCCCACAGTTCTGTCTGCCTCCCAGGGAGTCGATGTAACCTGAGACACACAATTCCTACTGCCTCCCAGAAGGCCTGCTCCAACCGGGGATACCCAAGCTAGCCAACACCAGAGACAACCAGAATGTGAAAGGCAAATGCAAGAACATAATCAATAGACGCCAATATAATATGGCACCATCAAAACCCAGCTCTCCTACTACAGCAAGCCCTGGATATACTAACACAGCTGAAGAGCAAGTCTGTGACCTTAAATCCTATCTCATGAAGATGATAGAGGCCTTTAAAGAGAATATAAATAATTCCCTTAAATAAATACAGGAAAATTTACTCAAACAGGCAAAGGAAATGAATAAAATGATCCAACACCTAAAAAGTAAATAGAAGCAGTAAAGAAAACACAAATGGAGGCAAGCCTGGAGGTGGAAAGCCTAGGGAAGAGAACAGGAACTACAGATACAAGCATCGCCAAGATTATACAAGAGATGGAAGAGAGAATCTCAGGTGTAGAAGATACCATAGGAGAAATGGATACATCAATCAAAGAAAATGCCAAGTGTGAAAAGTTCTTAACTCCCTTCATTGATCTCCAATTGGGTTGAAGACTAGAGAGCTTTTGTCTCACAAATTCAACTTAAGTTGTTTAGCATTTAAGAAGATGTTCTAGGTTTGAAAGCATTTTTATTAGGTATTTTCATTTCCATTTCAAATGTTATCCCCTTTCCTGGTTCCCATCCAAAACCCCCTATCCCACCCCTTCCCCATGCTTCTACGAGGGTGTTCCACCTACCCACCCACCCACTCCTGCTTCCCTGTCCTGGCATTCCCCTACACTGGGGCAATGAACCGTCACAGGTCCAAGGGCCTCTCCTCCCACTGATGCCCAACAAGTCCATCCTCTGCTACACATGCAACTAGAGCCAAGGTCCCTCCATATGTACTCTTTGGTTGGTGGTTTAGTCCCTGGGAGCTCTGGAGGTGGTGGTCTTGTTGGTTCATATTATTGTTCCTCTGTGGGACTGCAAACCCCTTCCTTGGGGTCTTTTCTCTACCTCCTCCATTGGCAGCCCTGTGCTCAGTCCAATGCTTGGCTGTGAGCATCCACCTCTGTATTTGTCAGACTCTGGCAGAGCCTCTCAGGAGACAGGTATATCAGGCTCCTGTCAGCAAGCACATCTTGGCATCCACAATAGTTTCTGGGTTTGAAAAGACAATTTTAGGATAGAAAATTATTTAGACACAAAACTTTAAACTCACCAAGAGAGGATAAATGATAGAATACCTTATCTAAACTGTCAAATATAAATGGACTGGACATTGTGACTGTATATCACATCTTATAGTTTTCAATTTTTTCATAATTATTATAATTGTATTCAATTTATATTGGAAAGGAAAAGAGCCTTATATTGATCTAAAATGGAGAATGGTACAGAGGGAACTCTAAACATGGGTAACATTTAATGATCCACTGGCAACTGAAAATCAAATGAAAGAGCTAGAACCCTAGTCATTTGTCACACTGACCTCATAACTGTTTGGAAAACTCTTCTAGGATTTCAAACTTTGTAGTTCATAGTAGACCTTTTTATTGTAGATAAGAATCTCAAGGAAAAAATTACAAATAAAGGGGGATACTTTGAGAATATCCATGTTTCCAACTAGTAACTTGAAAATGGGTGTTATTATATTTTCTACTTGTTTTAAAGGACATTTCATAAACTTTCAAAAATTAAATGAGTCAATGTGGTGGTTCACAACTATAAAAACTTGAGAGGCGAGTTCATGGGATCACCACTTGAGTTCAGCCCAGGATATTGAATATTGAAGTACTGTAAGAAGGGGGG
The DNA here is from genome assembly GCF_947179515.1 of Apodemus sylvaticus. Lineage (NCBI taxonomy): Eukaryota > Metazoa > Chordata > Mammalia > Rodentia > Muridae > Apodemus > Apodemus sylvaticus. The sequence goes on along the minus strand of NC_067495.1, from coordinate 19,688,000 downwards.
GGGGCTAGAAAAGGGGAAATCATTTGAAATGTAAATAAATTATATCGAATAAAAAATAAAAATAAAAAAAGGAAAAAAAAGAAATATTTCAAAATAACAACAATGGCAACAACAACAACAACAACAACAAAGCCAAATGAAGGAAGGCTATATAGCTCAATTGCTTAACCTTTATATACAAGATATTAGATTCTTTTTAATATTTTTAATTTGATATTTTATTTACATTTAAAATATTATCCCCAGCCAGGTGGTGGTGGCACACGCCTTTAATCCCAGCACTTGGGAGACAGAGGCAGGCAGATGTCTGAGTTCGAGGCCAGCCTAGTCTCCAGAGTGAGTTCCAGGACAGCCAGGGCTACACAGAGAAACCCTGTCTCAAAACTAAACAAAACAAAACAAAGATAAAATATTATCCCCTTTCCTGGTTTTCCCCCTTCTAGGAAACCCCCTATCCCATCCTCCTTCCCCCTGCTTCTATGAAGGTGTTCATTCATCCACCCCACTTCCACCTCCCCGCCCTCAATTCTGCTACTCTGGTTCATCTATCAAGCCTTCATAGGACCAAGGACCTCTCCTCCCATTGATGCCTGACAAAGCAATCCTCTGTTACATATGCAGCTGGAGCTAAATGTAACCCTTGGTTGATGGCTTAGTCCCTAGAAGCTCTGCAGAGTCTGGTTGGTTGATATTTATGTTCTTCCTATGAGGTTGCAAACCCCTTCAGTTCTGCAGGGACCCCAGTGGAGGAGTTAGAGAAAGGATTGAAGAAGCTGAAGACTTTAGATTTTTATAGCACTGTAAAAATAGTAACCTAATCATGTTTAGTATATTCATAGAACAGAAATTATGATACTGTACTTGTTTTAAAGTAAATAAACAATTGGCAATATTGCCAAAATAAAATACTCATTAAGGTAAAAAAAAAAATGGTCCTAACTCAAAACATCCTAGAAACTTAGGTCAATATGAGAAGACCAAACCTAAGAATAATAGTAATAGAAGAAGATGAAAATTCAAGTTCAAAAGGGCCAGAAACATCTTCAAAAACTCATAGAAGAAATTTTTCCTAACCTAAAGAAAGTGATGGCAATAAATGTACAAGAAGCTTATGGGATAAGACCCAGCAGCCAGTGAGGAGGCAGCCTGCATAGGTGAGACTGGCCCTGCAGATCAGAGGACTCTGGGAAGAACCTTCCAGTTTTTGCCTCTGGATCGGGAACACCTCCGGCCACAGCACAGAGGAGAGAGCTAGCACAACCTACATCCAGAGTGGATCAGGGCCACCGAGCTACATACCCAAATGCAAGAGAGTGGGTCTCGGCCGCCATCTTTGCTTCTGTTACTGTGTAAGAGATTGGTAGGTAGGGTTCACCAGAGGATTGCTTGGGACACACCCCACCAGGACTCCACCTGTAGCCAGGAACTCAGCAGCACTACAGCAATTTGTGCCAGGGGAAAGCAGCTCACCCAGGGTTGCTAAGATAGGCCTACAGGCACACACACACAGGAGAGGCAAGCTCCAGTCAGTGACAGTAGGCCCAACTAACACCAGAGATAACCAGATGGCAAAAGGCAAATGTGGGAACATTGCTAACAGAAATCAAGGCAATATGGCACCATCTGAACCCAATTCTCCCACAACAGCAAGTCCTAGATACCCCAACATACCAGGAAAGCCAGATTTAGATTTAAAGTCACAGGTCAGGATGCTGATGGAGGGCTTCATGGAAGGTTTCAAGGACATAAATAACTCCCTTAAATACAAGAGAACACAAGTAAACAGGGAGAAGCCCTTGAAAAATTAAGGGAAAACACAACAAAACAGGTGAAGGAATTAAACAAAGCCATCCAGGATCTAAAGAAGGAGGTAGAAAGAATAATGAAATCATAAAGGGAGACAACTCGGGACATAGAAAACCTAGGAAAGAAGACAGGAGTCATGGATCCAAGCATCAACGACAGAATACAAGAGATAGAAGAGAGAATCTCAGATGCAGAAGATACCAGAGAAAGCACTGATACAATAGTCAAAGAAAATGAAAAATGCAAAAAGCTCCTGACCCAAAATATCCAGGAAATCCAGGACAAAATGAGAAGACCAAACCTAAGGATTATAGGTATAGAAGAGAGTGAAGATTTACAACTTAAAGAGCCAGTAAATATCTTCAACAAAATTATAGAAGAAAACTTCCCTAACCTAAAGAAAGAGATGCCCATGAACATACAAGAAGCCTACAGCACTCTAAATAGATTTGACCAGAAAAGAAATTCATCCCGTCACATAATAATTAAAACACCAAATGTATTAAACAAAGAAAGACTTATTAAAAGCAGTGAGAGAAAAAGGTCAAGTAACATATAAAGGCAGACCTATCAGAATTACACTGGATTTCTCACCAGAGAATATGAAAGCCAGAAGAGCCTGGGCAGATGTTATGCAGACCCTAAGGGAACACAAATGCCAACCCAAACTGCTATATCCAGCAAATCTCTCAATTACCATAGATGGAGAAACCAAGGTTTTTCATGACAAAAACAAATTTACACAGTATCTTTCCACAGATCCATCCCTTCAAAGGATAATGAATGGAAAACACCAACAAAGGGAAACTACACACAAGAAAAAGCAAGAGAGTAATCTTCTTTCAACAAACCCAAAAGAAGATAACCACACAAACATAAAAATTACATCAAAAATAGCAGGAAGCAACAATCAATATTCCTTAATATCTCTTAACATCAATGGACTCAATTCCCCAATAAAAAGACATAGACTAACAGACTAACAGCACACCTGAAACAAGACCCAATATTTTACTGCATACAGGAAATGCATCTCAGTGTCAAAAACAAATACTACCTAACAGTAAAAAGTTAGAAAACAGTTCTCCAAGCAAATGGTCCCAGGAAACAAGCTGGAGTAGCCATTCTAATATCCGATAAAATTGACTTTCAACCAAAAGTGATCAAAAAAGACACAGAAGGACACTTTATACTCAAAGGAAAAATCCACCAGGAAGAACTCTCGATTTAGAACATCTATGCTCCAAATACAAGGGCACCTGCATTCATAAAGGAAACTTTACTAAAGTTTAAATCATACATCCCACCCCACACAATAATTGTGGGGGACTTAAACACCCCACTCTCTTCAATGGACAGATCAGGGAAACACAAACTAAATGGAGTCACAGTGAAACTAACAGAAGTTTTGGACCAAATGGACTTAATAGATATCTATAGAACGTTTCATCCTAAATCAAAAGAATATACCTTCTTCTCAGCACCTCATGGTACCTTCTCCAAAATTGACCATATGATTGGTCACAAAACAGACCTCAACAGATATAAGACGATCAAACTAATTCCATGCCTCCTATCAGATCACGATGGGATAAGGGTGGTCTTCAAAAGCTAAATAAATAAATAAATACCAGAAAGCCCACATACACATGGAAGCTGAACAATGCTCTACTCAATGATACCTTGGTTAAGGAAGAAATAAGAAAAGAAATCAAAGACCTTTAGAATTTAATGAAAATGAAGGCACAACATACCCAAATTTATGGGACACAATGAAAGCAGTGCTAAGAGTAAAACACATAGCTCTGAGTGCCTACAAAAAGAAGCTGGAGAGAGCATATATTAGCAGTTTAACAGCACACCTGAAAGCCCTGGAACAAAAAGAGCCTAATACACCCAAAAGGAATACAAGGCAGGAAATCATCTAACTCAGGGCTGAAATCAACCAAGTTGAAATAAAAAGAACTACACAAAGAATCAACAAAAGCAGGAGCTGGTTCTTTGAAAAGAATCAACAAGATAGATAAACCTTTAGCCAGACTAACCAGAGGGCACAGAGACAGTATCCAAACTAACAAAATCAGAAATGAAAAGGGTGAAAAACAAACGGAAACTGAGGAAATTTAAAAAAGTATCATATCCTACTACAAAAGCCTATACTCAACAGAACTGGAAAATCTGGAGGAAATGGACAGTATCCTAGACAGATACCCACTACCAAAATTTAATCAGGATCAGATAGACCATCTAAATGGTCCCATAACCCATAAAGAAATAGAAGTGGTCATTGACAATCTCCCAACCAAAAAATAAATAAATAAATAAATAAATAAATAAATAAATAAATAAAATAAAAATAAAAATAAAAATAAAAGCACAGGACCAGATGGCTTTAGTGCAGAATTCTATCAGACATTCAAAGGAGACCCAATGCCAATACTCTTCAAACTATTCCATAAAATAGAAACAGAAGGAACATTACCCAACTCCTTCTATGAAGCCACAATTCCGCTGATACCAAAACCACACAAAGATCCAACAAAAAAAGAGAACTTCAGATCAATTTCCCTTATGAATATCAATGCAAAAATACTCAATAAAATTCTTGCCAACCAAATCCAAGAACACATCAAAACGATCATTCACCATGATCAAGTAGGCTTCATCCCAGGGATGCAGAGATGGTTCAATGTATGGAAATTTATCAATGTAATCCAATACATAAACAAACTCAAAGAAAAAAACCACATGGTCATTTTATTAGATGCTGAAAAAATCATTTGATAAAATTCAGCATCCTTTCATGTTAAAGGTCTTGGAAAGAACAGGAATTCAAGACCCATGGCTAAACATAGTAAAAGCATTATACAGCAAACCAGTAGCCAACATCAAACTAAATGGAGAGAAACTTGAAGCAATTCTACTAAAATCAGGGACTAGACAAGGCTGCCCCACCTCCATATCTTTTCAATATAGTACTTGAGGTACTAGCTAGAGCAAATTAGACAACATAAGGAGGTCAAGGGGATACAAATTGGAAAGGAAGAAGTCAAACTATCACTATTTGCAGATGATATGATAGTATACTTAAGTGACCCGAAAAACTCTACCAGAAAACTACAGCTGATAAACAACTTCAGCAAAGTGGCTGGTTATAAAATCAACTCAAGCGAATCAGTAGCCTTCCTATACTCAAAGGATAAGCAGGCTGAGAAAGAAATTAGGGAAATGACACCCTTCACAATAGCCACAAACAATATAAAGTGGTTTGGTGTGACTCTAACCAAACAAGTGAAAGATCTGTATGACAAGAACTTCAGGTCTGTGAAGAAGGAAATTGAAGAAGACCTCAGAAAATGGAAAAATCTTCCATGCTTGTGGATTGGCAGGATTAATATAGTTAAAATGGCCATCTTGTCAAAAGTAATCTATAGATTCAACGCAATCCCCATCATAATTCCAACTCAATGCTTCATAGAGTTAGATAGAGCAATTCTCAAATTCATTTGGAATAACAAAAAACCCAAGATAGCTAAAACTATTCTCAACAGTAAAAGAACTTCTGGGGGAATCAGTATCCCGGACCTCAAGCAGTACTACAGAGCAATAGTGTTAAAAACTGCATGGTATTGGTACAGTGACAGGCAGGTAGATCAATGGAATAGAATTGAAGACCCAGAAATGAACCCACACACCTATGGTCACTTGATCTTTGACAAAGGAGATGAATCCTTCCAGTGGAAAAAAAATAGCCTTTTCAACAAATGGTGCTGGTTCAACTTGGAGTCAACACACAAAAGACTGCAAATCTATCAATTCTTATCTCCTTGTACAAAGCTCAAGCCCACGTATATCAAGGACCTCCACATGAAACCAGATACACTAAAACTAATAGAAAATAAAGTGGGGAAGAGCCTTGAGTACATGGGCGCAGGGGAAAATTTCCTGAACAAAACAAGATCTAAGATCAAGAATTGACAAATGGGACCTCATAAAATTGTAAAGCTTCTGTAAGGCAAAGGACACTGTCAATAGGACAAAGCAGCAACCAACAGATTGGGAAAAGATCTTTACCAATCCTACATCTAATAGAGGGATAATATCCTATGTGTACAATGAACTAAAGTTAGATTGCAGAGAATCAAATAACCCTAATAAAAAATGTGCTACAAGCCGGGCGGTGGTGGTGCACGCCTATAATACCAGCACTTAGGAAGCAGAGGCAGGCAGATTTCTGAGTTTGAGGCCAGCCTGGTCTACAAAGTGAGTTCCAGGACAGCCAGGGCTATACAGAGAATCCCTGTCTCAAACAAACCAAAAATAAAAAAAAAAAAAATCCAAAAAAAAAAAAGTGCTACAGAGCTAAACAAGGAATTTTCAACTGAGAAATATCAAATGGCCAAGAAGCACCTAAAAAATGTTCAACATCCTTAGTCATAAGGGAAATGCAAATCAAAACAACCCTGAGATTCCACCTCACACCAGTCAGAATGGCTAATATCAAAAATTCAGGTGACAGCAGGTGCTAGTGAGGATGTGGAGAAAGAGCAACACTCCTCCACTGCTGGTGGGATTGCAAGCTGGGAAAACTACTCTGGAAATCAGTTTGGCGGTTCCTCAGAACAGTTTGGCAGCTCCTCAGAACAATGGACATAGTACTACCTGAGGACCCAGCTATACCACTTCTGGACATATTCCCAGTAGATGCTCCAACATGTAATAAGGACCCGTGCTCCACTATTTTCATAGCAGCCTTATTTATAATAGCCAGAAATTGAAAGCAATCCAGATGTCCCTCAACAGAAAAATGGATAGAGAAAATGTGGTATATTTACACAATGGAGTACTACTCAGCCATTAAAACAGTGACTTCACGAAATTTGCAGGCAAATGAATGTAACTAGAAAATATCATCCTGAGTGAGGTAACCCAATCAGAAAAGAACACACATGGTATGCGCTCACTAATAAGTGCACATTAGCCCAAAAGCTTGGAATACACAAGATACAGTTCACAGACCACATGAAGCTCAAGAAGAAAGTTCAAAGTGCTTCGGTTCTTCTCAGAAGTGGAACAAAATACTCACAGGAGTAAATATGGAGATAAAGTGTAGAGGAGAGACTGAAGGAACGGCCATCCAGAGACTGTCCCACATGGGGATACATCCCATATACAGTCACCAAACCCTGACACTATTGTGGATGAAAAGAAATGCTTGCTGAAAGGAGCCTGATATGGCTGTCTCCTGAGAAGCCCTGCCAGAGCTTTGCAAATACAGAGGCTGTTTCTCGCAGCCAAACACTGGACTGTGCATGGGGTCCCCAATGGAGGAGTTAGAGAAAGGACTGAAGGAGCTGAAGGGATTTGCAAACCCATAGGAAGAACAACAATATCAACCAACCAGAATCCCCCTGCCCCCCAGAGCTCCCAGGGACTAAGCCATCAACCAAGGAGTACACATGGCTCCAGCTGCATATATAACAGAGGATTGCCTTGTCAGGCATCAAAGAGAGGAGCAGTCCATGGTCCTATGAAGGCTTGATAGATGAGCCAGAGTAGCAGAATTGAGGGCAGGGAAGTGGGAGTGGGGTAGGTAGAGGAACACCCTCTTATAAGAAGGGAGAGGGAGGATGGGATAGGTGGTTTTCTGGAGGGAGGGAAACAGGGAAAGGGGATAACATTTTAAACGTAAATAAAGAAAATATCCAATAAAAAACATAAAAAACCCTGCCAAGTAACATATAAAGGCTGACCTATCTGAATTACACCTGACTTCTCAACAGAGACCCTAAAAGCCAGAAGATCCTGGACAAATACCTTGCAGACTCTAAGAGACTGCAGATGCTAGTCCTGACTACTACACTCAGCAATCCCCTCAATCACCATAAACGGAGAAACCAAGATATTCCATGACAAAACCAAATTTACATAATATATTTCTACTAATCCAGCCCTATGGAGAATACTAGAAGGAAAGCTTCAATACAAGGAGAGTAAGTACACCCAAGAAGACACAGGTAATTCATCTTCACACAGTAAAACCAAAAGAAGAAAATCAAACACACACACACACACACACACACGCACACGCACACGCACACGCACACGCACACGCACACGCACACACAGCAGTACCTACAACAATAAAATAACAGGAACTAAAAATCATTTGTTGTTAATATCTCAGAACAGCAAGACTCAATTCCCCAATAAAAAGACACAGGCTAATAGACTGGTTACCTAAACAGGATCGATCATTCTGCATACAAAAAGCACTCTTCAGAAACAAAGATGAACATCATCTCAGAGTAAAGCATAGGAACGAGATTTTACAATTGAACAGAAACAAGAAACAAGCTGGAGTAGTCATTCTAATATCCAATAAAATAGACTTTTAACCAAAAGTTATCAAAGGGGATGGGAAAGGACACTTCATACTCATCAGAGGAAAAATCCACCAAGATGACATCTCAATTCTGAACATCTATGCACAAAATGCAAGGGCACCCTCATTTGTAAAAGAAACTGTACTAAAGTTCAAATCATACATTGAACCACACATAATAATAGCGGGGGGACTTCCACTCCTCACTCTCACCAATGGACAGGTTATCAAACAGATCCTAAACAGAGAAACAATGAAAACAACAGATGGTGTGAACTAAATGGATTTAACATGTATCTATAGAACCTTTCCACCAAAACCAAAAGAATATACCTTCTCAGCACCTTATGGAACCTCCTCCAATATTGACCATATAATTGCTAACAAAGCAAGCCTCAACAGATACAAGAAGATAGAAATAACCCCTTGCATTCTATCAGATCACCACTAATTAAGGCTGGACTTCAATAACAGAAACAAGAGAAAGTCCACATATTCATATAAAGTGAACGACTCTACTGAATGATCCTTTGGTCAGGGAAGAAATAAAGAACATGAAGACTTTCTATAATTCAATGAAAATGAAGGCACTACATGCCCAATCTTTTGGGACACAATGAAAGCAGTGCTAAGAGGAAAATTCAGAGTACTAAGTGCCTTCATAAAGAAATTGGAGAGATCTCACTCATACTAGCAACTTAACAGCATAACTAAAAGTTCTAGAACCAAAAGAAGCAAACACATCTAAGAGGAGTATTATGGGATAAAATAGTCAAACCCAGGGCTGAAACCAAACAACCAGAAACAAAGAGAATTATATAAAGAATCAACAAAACCAAGAGCTAGTCCTTTGAGAAAATCAACACAATAGACAAACCCTTAGCCAAATTCACTAAAAGACAGACACAATATCCAAACTAACGATATCAGAAATGAAAAGGGAGATATAACAATAGAAACTGAGGAAATTTAAAAAAAAATCATTAGGTCTTACTTCAAAAGCTGTACTCCATAAAACTGGAAAATCTAAATGAAATGGATGTATTTCTAGACAGATACTGCATACCAAAGTTAAATCAAGACTAGGTAAACTGTCTTAACAGTCCCATAACCCACTAAAGAAATAGAAGCAGCCATTAAAATTCTCCCATCCGGAAAAAAAAAAAAGTCCAGGACCAGATGGTTTTAGCATAGAATTCTATCAAACCTTGAAAAAAACAATACAAATACAAATTAAAACAGAAGGAATGCTACCTAATTCATTCTATGAGGCTATAGTTACCCTGACACCTAAACCACACAAAGACTCAACAAAAGAGAGAATTTCAGACCAATTTCTCTCAAACCAAATCCCAGAATACATCAAAAACATCATTCACCACAATCAAGTAGGCTTCATCCAAGGGATGCAGGGATGGTTCAATATACAAAAATCCATCAACATAATCTACTATATAAACAAACTGAAAGAAAAGAAATCACATGATTATTTCATTAAATGCTGAAAATCCTTTGACAAAATCAAACACCCATTCATTTTAAAATTTTGGAGAGATTGGGGATTCAAAGCACATACATAAACATAATAAAAGCAATATATAGCAAAGCAACAGCCAACGTCAAACTAAATGGAGAAAAACTTGTAGCAATCCCACTAAAATCAGAGACAAGACAAAGCTGCCCACTTTCTCTCTATCTATTCAATACAGTACTTGAAGTTCTAGCTAAAGCAATAAGACAACAAAAGGAGATCAAGGGGATATAAGAAAAGGAAGAGTCATGTTATCCTTATTCAAGGATAATATGATAGTATGTATAAACAATACCCAAAATTCTACCAAATAATTCCTACAGCTGATAAACACCTTCAGCAAAGTGACTGGATATGAAATTACCTTAAAGAGATCAGTACACCTTTATAAAAATGATAAACAGACTGAGAAAGAAATTATAGAAACAACACCCTTTACAATAATCACAAACAATATAAAATATCTTAGTGCAACTCTAACTAAGCAAGTGAAAGATCTGTATGACAAGAACTTCATGTCTCTGAAGAAAGAAATTGAAGAAGATATCAGAAGATAGAAATATCTCTCATATTCATGGATAGATAGGATTAACATAGTGAAAATGGCCAAAAACAATCTACAGATTCAATGCAATCCCCATAAAAATTCCAACATAATTTTAACAGACTTTGAAAGAACAATTCTCATATGGAAAAGCAAAAAAACCTAGGATAGTCAAAACAAGTCAGAACAGTTAAAGAACTTCCAGAGATATCACCATCCCTGACCTTAAGCTGTACTACAAAACTATCATGACTTAAAAACAAAACAAACAAAAACTGTATGGCATTGGTACAGAAACCGGTTGATCAACAGAATCAATTTAAGACTCAAAAATAAACCCACACACCTATGGGAAAGTGATTTTTAACAACGAAGCCAAAACCATATGTCTTAGTCAGAGTTTCTATTCCTGTAAACATCATGACCAAGAAGCAAGTTGGGGAGGAAAGGATTTACTCAGCTTACACTTTCACATTGCTGTTCATCACCAAAGGAAGTTTGGACAGGAACTCACACAGGGCAGGAACCTGGAGACAGGTGCTGGTGCAAAGGCCATGGAGGAGTGCTGCTTACTGGCTTGCTTCCCATAGCTTGCTCAGCTTGCTTTCTTATAGAACTCAGGACTACCAGCCCAGGGATGGCACCATCCACAATGGACTGGGCCCTCTGCACTTGATTACTAATTGAGAAAATGCCTTACAGCTGGATCTCATGGAGGCATTTCCTCAAGGGAGGCTCCTTTCTCTGTGATAACTCCAGCTTGTGTCAAGTTGACACACAAAACCAGGCAGTACAACTGACCCCTTGCCAACTTGACACACGAACACATCACTATTAAGCCTCAATCCTTACTTCTTTTTCATCCCCAAGATATTTAAAAGAACTTTAAAAGTTCCAGTCTTTACAAATTCTTACATATTAAAATTTCAATCCCTTTAAAATATCCAATCTCTTTTGATATTCAAAGTCTTTTTACAATTCGAAGTCTCTAAACTGTGGGATCACTAAAATATTTTCTTACTTCAAGAGGGAAAAATATCAGGGCACAGTCACAATCAAAAGCAAAATCAAACTCTAACTGTCCAATGTCTGTGATCTTCTCATTATCTTCTGGGCTCCTCAAAGAGCCTGGGTCACTTCTCCAGCTCTGCCCTTTGTAGCACACAGCTTGTCTTCTAGGCTGCAGCTACCTGTACTCCACTGCTGCTGCCTTCTTGGTGGTCATCACATGGTACTGGCATCTTTAAAACTTTGCTGTCTTCTGCTGCAACTGGACTGCACTTTCACAAATAGCCTCTCATAGGCTCTTTCGATGGTGCTAAGCCTCAATTTCTGTGCATGACCACTTCAGTCCTGGCCCTTCAATTTCCATTGAGGCTGCACCTTCATCAATGGCCTCTACTGGCCTCTCACAGTACCAAGCATCTGCTGTTACCTCTTCATGTTTGAAAACCAGTACAACCTGAGTGACTCTTATACATTACCAAGTCTGGTTGCCAATAATAGGCACAACCATGGATTCCTCTGAACTCAGCCTCTCTGTGCTCTCAGAAAACACATCCCAACAGATTTCCCTTTAGTAATGCTTGTCTCTTCTTAATCACTGCTAATTTCTTAGCTCCAGCTAACCAGCATCAATAGTCCCAGTAATGCAAAGGTTTTGCTTTAGTAGTTATGGTATCTTGTTAATCACAGCTGATTCTTCAGCCCCAGCTAACCAAAACCACAGACTCTTCATAATCAAAGGAGTAAGGGTCCTGATAAGAGTCTTTACTCTTCCCTCTGAAACTTCACAACCCAGGCCTCCATCATTTGTATTGTTTTCGACATTATCTTCCAAGCTCCAATAGAAATCTCACAGAGTTCTTAACACCCAATGGCTCTTCTAGCCCAAAGTTCCAAATTCCCTCCACAGTCCTCCCCAAAGCATGGTCAGGTTGTCCCAGGAAAACCCTACTATGCTGGTACCAATTTGTCTTAGTCAGGGTTTATATTCCTGCACAAACATCATGGCCAAGAAACAATTTGGGAAGGAAAGGATTTATTCAGCTTACACTTCAAATTGCTGTTCATCACCAAAGAAAGTTTGGACAGGAACTCACACAGGGCAGGAACCTGGAGGCAGGTGCTGATGCAAAGGCCATGTAGGAGTGCTGCTTTCTGGGCTTGCTTCCCATAGCTTGCTCAGCTGGCTTTCTTATAGAACTCAGGACTACCAGCCCAGGGATGGCACCACCCATAATGGGCTGGGCTCTTCCCCCTTGATCACTAATTGAGAAAATGCCTTACAGCTAGATCTCATGAAGGCATTTCTTCAAGGGAGGTGCCTTTCTGCAATAACTCCAGCTTGTGTCAAGTTGACACACAAAACCAGCCAGTACACCATACAATGGAAAAAAGAAAGCATCTTCAACAAATGGTGCTGGCCTAACTGGATGTTTGCATATAGAAGAATGAAAATATATCTATATTTATCACCCTCTGCAAAACTCATGTCCAAGTAGTTTAAAGACCTCAAAATAAAACTGGATACACTAAATCCAATAGGAAAGAAAGTGGGAAATAGTCTTGAACATGTTAGTACAGGAAACAATTTCCTGAACAGAACACTGATGACTCAGGCCCTAATATTCACAACTAATATAAATAGGACCTCATGAAACTGAAAAACTTATGCAAGGCAAAGCACAATGGCAAGAGAACAAAATGGCAGCAAGCAGATTAGATAAAGATCTTCAATAACCTTCATCTGGCAGAGGGTTGATATGTAAAATATATAAAGAACTCAAGAAATTAAATTGCAACAAATCGCCAGGCAGTGGTGGCACACGCCTTTAATCCCAGAACTTGGGAGGCAGAGGTAGGTGAATTTCTGAGTTCGAGGCCAGCCTGGTCTACAGAGTGAGTTCCAGGACAGCCAGGGCTACACAGAGGAACCCTGTCTTGAAAAACAAAAAAGAAAATTGCAACAAATCAAATAACCCAATTAAAAGTGGGTATAGTACTAAACAGAGAATTCTCAATACAGGAATTTCGAATGGCTGAGAAGCACTTAAAGAAATGCTCAGCATCCTTAGTCATCAGAGAAGTGCAAATCAAAAGGATCCTGAGATTCCACCCTATCAGAATGTCTAATGTCAAAAACTCAAGTGATAACACATGCTGGCAAGGATGTGAAGAAAGGGGAACACTTCTTCATTGAGGGTGGGATTACAAACTTGTACAATCACTTTGAAAATCTATCTGGAGGTTCCTCCAATAATTGGAAACAGTTCTACTTGAAGACCCAGCTATACCACTCCTGGGCATGTACCCAAAGATGCTCAACAAGGACATGTGCTCCACTATTTGTAATAGCCAGGAGCTGGAAACAACCCATATGTCCCTCAACTGAAGAATGAATACAGAAAATAAGGTTCATGGAATATTGTTTATCTGTTAAAAACAAGAAGACCATGAATTTTGTAGGCAAATGGGTGGAACTAGAAAATATCATGCTGAGTGAGGTAACCCAGTTCCAAAAGGATATGCATGGTATGTACTCACCGATAAGTGTATATTAGCCAAAAACTTCAGAATAACTATGATACAGCCCACAGACCCAGAGAACTTAATCAAGAAGGAAGGTCCAAGAGTGGATGCTTGAATCACACTTAGAAGGGGAAACAAAATAGTCATAGGAGGCAGAAAGAGGGAGGGAACTTGGTGGGAGAGTGAGGTAGAAAGGGAATAGGGAAGCAGCATCAGGTGTACGGAGAGACAAGTGAGATGCCCAGACAGCCAGGAGAATGAATGGAAATCTGCAGATGCTTAGGAGAGGATCTCTAGGAAGTCCCAGAGTCCTGGAGTAGGGGAGGCTCCCAGGAATCAGTGCAGGTGACCTTAGCCAAGATGCCTAACAGTACATGGAACCTGAAGAGGCTACCTCCTATAGCCAGGCAGGGCTCCCTGCCTTGGGATAAGGACACCAATCCACCCCCAATACTTTCAACCCAAAATTTGTCCTATCTAACAGAAATGCAGGAATGGAGCAGAGACTGAAGGAACAACCAACCAACAACCAGCACAACTCGAAACCCATCCCATTGGGCAAGCACCGATCCCTGACTGTTATACTTCCAGACTGAAGCCTATTATAACTGTCTTTTGAGGGGCTCTATCCAGCAGCAGACTGAAACATATGAAATTACCCACAACTAAACATTGGATGGAGGTAGGGGACACTTATAGAAGAGTTGGGAGAGTGATTGAAGGCCCTGAAGAGGAATGGAGTCCCACAGGAAGACCAACAGAGTCAACTAACCTGGACCCCTGGGAACTCTCAGAGACTGAGTTAGCAACCAAAGAACATACAGGCCCCTAGCACATACATGGCAGATGTGTAGGTCAGTCTCCATGGCTGGATTGTCTGGCCCCAATGGGAGACAGTACACACCTAATGCGGCAGGGACTTGATGTGCCAGGGTGGGGAGATACCTGGAAAACCACCCTCTCAGAGGAGAAGAGGAAGGAGAATTGGGGGAGGGAGTCTGTTAAGGAGGGACTGAGAGGGTGAGCAGCATTTGAGAGATAGATAGATGATTGATAGATAGATAGATAGATAGATAGATAGATAGATAGATAGATAGATAGATAGATAGACAGACAGACAGATAGAGTTGTTTTTTCTTCCTTTTTTCTTTTCTTTTTTAAATTTTACTTTGCTTTTTGAGACATAGCCTCTTTAGTAGACAAAGATTTTCTCCAACTCACTATGTGGCCCAGGTTGGTCTCATACTCAAGGAAATTCAGGCACTTCCAAATTCTGAATACTTGGAATATAGGCTTGTACCACTATGCCTGCCTTATGTCAAATTTAATATTGTTTTATGGGTGTTATTTTTTGAAGTGATGTTGTTAGAACTCAGGGACTTGAGTGTGCTAGAGATAAATGGTTTGCCTCACCATTCCCAAAAGTGTGTTTTCAGGGGCTTTATTTTTACTTTTAGGTACTATCTATAATCGTGTCTTTAGTGCCAACGAAAGAAAATACGAGAAATGAACTGCTAGCTGGGATCCAAGGGAGAACAGTTTCCCAAAGTCAACTATCTTCTACATAAGAATGTAACTCCTGGAAACAAAGATCTGAAGATGTTTCCATTTTCATTGCCTAAGAAGGAGCATTTAGGGGCTGGAGAAATGGCTCAGCAATTGAGTACACTTACTACTCTTAAAAAGAACCTGGGTGCAGTACCCAGCACCCACACAGTAGTTCATAATTGTAACTGTAACTTCAGTTCCAGAGGATCTGATGCCTCTTCTGATTCCGTGGGCTCCTGGACACACGGACACACACACACACATACACACTCACTCACTCACTCACTAAATATTAAAAATTTTAAAGCAGCATTTAGAGATGGCACTTACTCTTTGTTTGGTCCATAGTTTGCATTTCTTGCATGACTTCTATGTGTCAGCTACTAAAGAGAGTTTCACCTTCAGCCATTGTGGAAAGATGTATCAATGAAGGTTTCAGTTGGGTAGATGGTAGACAGATGAAGCCACATAATGGAGGTGTAATGGTGAAAAATATTCTCAAAGGATACTGTAATAGTTTGTATATGCTTGACCCAGGGAGTGACACTATTTGAAGGTGTGGCCCTGTTGGAGTAGATGTGCCACTATGAGTGTAGGCTTTAAGAGCCTCATCCTAGCTACCTGGAAGCCAGTATACTCCTAGATGCCTTCAGATGAAGATGTAGAACTCTCAGCACATCTCCTCCTGCACCATGCCTGCCTGGACACTGGCATGCTCCCACCTTGATGATAATGGCATGAAGTTCTGAACCTGTAAGCCAGCCCCAACTAAATGTTGTTCTTATAAGAGTTGGCTTGGTCACGGTGTCTGTTCACAGCAGTAAAACCCTGTTGCAAGATATTTTCTATCCATTCACATTGAGGTAGTGAGAGGCCAGTGATTGAAGGGGAGAGAAGAGGAGGAGCTAATGTAAGTGAGGGGCAGAGAGAGAGAGAGAGAGAGAGAGAGAGAGAGAGAGAGAGAGAGAGAGAGAGAGAGGAGGTCAAAATGAGCAGAGTAGAGCAGAGTGGGAGACAAGGATATCCAGATATCCAGATGGCTTCAGACGTATTTCTGGTGTTTTGGAGAAGTTAGAAATATTGAGAAAATACTTTATCATTGTAAATTGGCTTTATGTAATTGGGAGTTTGATATACATAAAGATATTTGGTTGATTATTCAAGTTTAAGAGTCATGGTTTACTGGATACTTGGAAGGAGTGGTGCAGAGGCCTGGCAGGGTGGTAATCTTTCATAATTATTACCCACTACAAAACCCTAAGACAGATACTTTTCCTAACTCAACCAAAAGGAGGAGTCTAAATGTGAGAAATAGGGAGAGAGGATGCCACCACGTGTCTGAGACCTGCTCTAGATGGTGAGGTCAAAATGCAGTTTAGTCTTAGAGGCTGATGAATGGCAGGTGGGGTTCAGGTGAATGAACAGCAAGTGGGAGAAGATATCCAATTTAGTCTATGAAGATCACATGGTTCTGGAAGTTCTTCTAGTGTCTGGACCTTAGACAGGGCATAGAAAGAATGTGGCAGGCTTGTTCCTGAAATCATTTATAATGTCCAAAACAATCATGGCATGGACTGTATAATTATTAATCATTATTTTTGAAAAGATAGTCCTGACCAAATTATTTTTGGGCAGTGGAGATTGAAGTAATGGTGTCACACATACTAGACAAGCAGTCAACCACTGTGAATAGCCCTGTAAAAAATATATATATTGAGATAGGGCCTTGAAAGGTGTTCAAAGTAGTCCAGGAAGACATTTTTGGGATGGGGTCTCTCTGTGTAGTTCTGGCTGCACTGGAACTCTCTATGTAGACCAAGCTTGGCTTGAACTCATAGAGATCTGTCTGCTTCTGCCTCCCAAGTGCTGTGATTAATGGCATATGCCACTGCCCTCAGCTTAATGTAAACATTCTCTTTGATATGGTTTGTTTGATCTGAGTTGTGACTTTATTATGCTTGATTAAAATTCACTGTGTTCCCCACACTGTACCTAAACTTGTGCGACCAGACTCAAATCCAACATAGAGAGAGACAGGACTTGAAGTGGTGTTCCTCAGGCTTTGGCCGCAATGGGGTATTTATTTATATAGTATTTAGAAGACAATGAACACAATTGCTTGCATTAAATTCCTGGGATGTGAGCCACCATCTTGGCTCCAGCAGCTCAGCCAGCGAAGCATCTGACCTGCAGGGAGCCCTGTGGTCTGAGGTCTACAGCCACCATCTTGGCGAAGGCCCACAGGAGGTTCAAGCACCAGCCAGTGACAGCAGGACTAAATAATGCCAGAGATAACCAGAAGGCAAAAGGCAAATGCAGGAATGTTACTAACAGAAATCAAGGCAATATGGCAGCATCTGAACCCAATTCTCCAACAACAGCAAGTCCTGAATACCCCAACACACCAGAAAAACAAGATTTGGATTTAAAATCACTGGACATGATGCTGTAGAGGAATACAAGAAGAACATAAATAAATCTCTTAAAGAAATACAGGGGAACATGATTAAGTTAGAAGCCCTTAGAATGGAAACACAAAAGTCACTTAAAGAATTTCAGGAGAATATGGCTCAACAGATAGAACCCAATAAAGAGGAAACGCAAAAATCACTTAAAGAAATGCAGGAGAAATTGAGTCAACAGCAGAAGCCATGAAAGGGGAAACACAAAAATATATTAAAGAAATACAAGAAAATACAAACAAGTGAAGGAACTGAGCAAAACCATCCAGGATCTAAAAACAGAAGTAGAGACAACTAAGACATCACAAAGGGAGACAACTTTGGAGATAGAAAACCTTGGAAAGAAATCAGGGGCCATAGATGCAAATATCAACAACAGAATACAAGTGATGGAAGAAAGAATCTCAGATGCAGAAGATATCATAGAAACCATTGACTCAACAGTCAATGAAAATGCAAAATGCAAAAAGCTTGTAACCCAAAACATCCAGGAAATCCAGGACAGAATTAGAAGACCAAACCTAAGGATTATAGGTATAGATGAGAGTGAAGATTTACAACTAAAAGGGCCAGCAAATATATTCAACAAAATTATGGAAGAAAACTTCCCTAACCTAAAGAGAGATTTGCCCATGAATATACAAGAAGCCTACAGAACTCCAAACAGACTGGACCAGAACAGAAATACCTCCAGTCACATAATAATCAAAACCCCAAATGTACTAAACAAAGAAAGAATATTAAAGGCAGTAAGAGAAAAAGGCCAAGTAACATATAAAGGAAGACCTATCAGAATTACTCCAGACTTCTCACCAGAGACCATGAAAGCTAGAAGATCCTGGACAGATCTCATGCAGACTCTAAGAGAACACAAATGCCGGCCAAGATTACTATACCCAGCAAAACTCTCAATCACCATAGATGGAGAAAACAAGATATTCCATGATAAAACCAAATTTACACAATGTCTTTCCACAAACCCAACCCTACAATGGATAATAGGTGGAAAACTCCAATACAAGGAGGGAAACTACACCCTGGAAAAAGCAAAATAGTAACCTTCTTTCATCAAACCCAAAAGAAGATAACCACTCAAATATAAAAATAACATCAAAAATGACAGGAAGTAATAATCACTATTCCTTAACATCTCTTAACATCAATGAACTCAATTCCCCAGTACACATACACATGGAGGCTGAACAACACTCTACTCAATGATACCTTGGCCAAAGAAGAAATAAGGAAAGAAATCAAAGACTTAAAAATTTTTAATGAAAATGAAGGCACAACATACCCAAATTTATGGGACACAATGAAAGCAATGTTAAGAGGAAAACTCATAGCTCTGAATGCCTCCAAAAAGAAAATGGAGAGAGCATACACTAGCAGCTTAAAGACACACCTGAAAGCCCTGGAACAAAAAGAAGCTATTTCCCCCAGGAGGAGTAGAAGACAGGAAAGCACCAAACTCAGGGCTGAAATCAATCAAGTGGAAACAAAGAGAACCATGCAAAGAATCAACAAAAACAGGAGCTGGTTCTTTGAGAAAATCAACAAGATAGATAAACCCTTAGCCAGACTAACCAAAGGGCATAGAGACAGTTTCCAAATTAACAAAATTAGAAATGAAAAGGGAGATATAACAACAGAAAGGGAGGAAATAAAAAAAAATCATCAGCTCCTACTGCAAAAGCCTATACTCAACACAACTGGAAAATCTGGAGGAAATGGACAATTTCCTAGACATACCAAATACCAAAATTAAATCAGGAACAAATAGATCATCTAAACAGTCCCATAATCCCAAAGAAATAGAAGGGGTCATAGAAAGTCTTCCAACCAAAAAAAGCACAGGACCAGACAGTTTTAGTGCAGAATTCTATCAGACCTTCAAAGAAGACCTAACATCAATACTCTTCAAACTATTCCACAAAATATAAACAGAAGGAACACTACCCAACTCGTTCTAAGAAACCACAATTACGCTGATACCAAAACCACACAAATATCCAACAAAGAAAGAGAACTTCAGACCAATTTCCCTTATGAACATCAATGCAAAAATACTCAATAAAATTCTTGCCAACTGAATCCAAGAACACATCAAAATGATCATTCACCATGATCAAGTAGGCTTTATCCCAGGGATGCAGGGATGGTTCAATATACGGAAATCCATCAATGCAATCCACTACATAAACAAACTCAAAGAAAAACCACATGGTCATTTCATTAGATGCTGAAAAAGCATTGGACAAAATTCAACATCCCTTCATGATAAAAGTCTTGAAAAGAACAGGAATTCAAGGCCCATACCTAAACATAGTAAAAGCAATATACAGCAAGCCGGTAGCCAACATCAAACTAAATGGAAAGAAACTTGAAGCAATCCCACTAAAATCAGGGACTAGACAAGGCTGCCCCTCTCTCCATATCTTTTCAATATAGTACTTGAGGTACTAGCTAGAGCAATTAGACAACATAAGGAGGTCAAAGGCATACAAATTGGAAAGGAAGAAGTCAAACTATCACTATTTGCAGATGATATGGTAGTATACTTAAGTGACCAAAAAACTCCACCAGAGAGCTCCTATAGCTTCAGCAAAGTGGCTGGTTATAAAATCAACTCAAGCAAATCAGCTGCCTTCCTATACTCAAAGGATAAACAGGCTGAGAAAGAAATTAGGGAAATGACACCCTTCACAATAGCCATAAACAGCAGAAAGTATCTTGGTGTGACTCTAACCAAACAAGTGAAAGATCTGTATGACAAGAACTTCAAGTCTCTGAAGAAGGAAATTGAAGAAGACCTCAGAAAATGGAAAAATCTTCCATGCTCATGGATTGGCAGGATTAATATAGTTAAAATGGCCATCTTGCCAAAAGAAATATATAGATTCAACGCAATCCCCATCAAAATTCCAACTCAGTTCTTCATAGAGTTAGAAAGAGCAAGTCTCAAATTCATCTGGAATAACAACCCAGGATAGCTAAAACTATTCTCAACAGTAAAAGAACTTCTGGGGGAATCAGTATCCTGCACTTCAAGCAGTACTACAGAGCAATAGTGTTAAAAACTGCATGGTATCGGTACAGTGACAGGCAGGTGGATCAATGGAACAGGATTGAAGATCCAGAAATGAACCCACACACCTATGGCCACTTGATCCTCGACAAAGAGGCTGAAAACATCCAATGGAAAAAAGATAGCCTTTTCAACAAATGGTGCTGGTTCAACTGGAAGTCAGCATGCAAAAGAATGCGAATTGATCCATTCTTATCTCCTTGTACTAAGCTCAACTCCAAGTGGATCAAGGACCTCCACATAAAGCCAGACACACTGAAACTAATAGAAAAGAAACTGATTACAAAGTTTCTGTAAGGCAAAGGACACAGTCAAAAGGACAAATCGGCCACCAACAAATTGTGAAAAGATCTTCACCAACCCTACATCTGACAGAGAGCTAATATCCAATATATACAAAGAACTCAAGAAGTTAGACCCCAGAAAACCAAATAACCGATTAAAATGGGGTACAAAACTAAACGAAGACTTTCCACCTGAAGAACTTCGGATGGCTGAGAAGCACCTTAAGGAATGTTCAATATCATTATTCATTAGGGAAATGCAAATCAAAACAACCCTGAGATTTCACCTCACACCAGTCAGAATGGCTAAGATTAAAATCTCAGGAGACAGCAGGTGTTGGCAAGGATGTGCAGAAAGAGGAACACTCCTCCACTGCTGGTGGGATTGCAAATTGGCACAACCACTCTGGAAATCAGTCTGGCGGTTCCTCAGAAAACTGGGCACGACACTTCTGGAGGACCCTGCTATACCACTCCTGGGCATATACCCAGAGGATTCCACAGAATGTAATAAGGTTACATGCTCTACTATGTTCATAGCAGCCCTATTTATAATAGCCAGAAGCTGGAAAGAACCCAAATGTCCCTCAATGGAGGAATGGATACATAAAATGTATATATACACAATGGAGTACTACTCAGCCATTAGAAGCAATGAATTCATGAAATTCGTAGACAAATGGATGGATCTGGAGAACATCATCCTAAGTGAGGTAACCCAGTCTCAAAAGAACACTCATGATATGCACTCACTGATAAGCGGATATTAGCCTAGAACCTTGGAATACCCAAGACACAATCCACATATCAAATGATGTCCAAGAAGAAGGAAGGAGAGGCCCCTGGTTCTGGAAAGGCTCAGTGCAGCAGTCTAGGGCAATATCATAACAGGGAAGTGGGAAGGGGTGGATGGGGGAACAGGGGGAGGGAAGAGGGCTTATGAGACTTTCAGGGAGGGGGGATCAAGGAAAGGGGAAATCATTTGAAATGTAAATAAAGAATATATCAAATAAAAAAATCCTGGGATGCCTTTGCTGTCAAGGGATTGGGTGAAATGAAGGAGTGCATAGTCTATCCCTAGTCTAAAAGCTTTCATTAAAGAAGTCATTTTGTGCTCAGTTGACATCAACAGATTCAGCAAACTAGCTCTTCATTTTAGGCCTATCTCTACTGCCAAAAGTCTAAATGAATCAAAAGTTCCAGTTTCACACTTAAGTATGTAAGAGAAGTGAGGGAGATCAGGCAAACCACAGGATCAGAGGGGAAATGATCTTGCATTTTGCATGTGTGTGTATATTTGTGTGTGGTATGTAGTGGTTAGTAGTTGCTTAGCCTTCAATACATACTTGAGAGAACAACTTAGAAAGGAATTAGTTAGTTTGGGTCAGATTTCAGAGATTTGAGTCTATTGTTCTTTGTGGCTTTTTGGATTCCATGAGTGCTAAAGTCAGACATCTCTGTGGTGAGAGTCTTTGACAAAGGCTATTCACCTCATAGAGGACAGAGGTCAGAGACAGAAGGGACCAGGCATAAGGTAAAATCTTCAAAGGCCTGCATGCTGGTACTGACTGTGAGCTATGTCCTCACTATTTAAGTCTCAAGAACCTCACACAACAGTGCCACCATCAAGAGATCAAATACTTAACACCTGAGCTTTGTGGGAGACAGATCACATCAAAACTATAACATCATCTCAGAAGAGCAATGTGTGATTGTGATTAACTCCTCAGAGATAGAAAGAATTGTGGTTATTAGGAGCTGGGGAAGTCAGAAATGGTAGATGACATTCAATGAGGACAGCATTTCTGTTAGGAAAGATGAACAGTGGTGGCCGCTCCACCACACTGTGAATGTATTTATAGCCACAAATCTGTACATACAGACAAGTCAGTGATGAATTGTGGTATGTATATTTAGCCATATTACTTGGTGTATACAACAAACATAGGTGGATCTTCTACTAACCAGCAGTGCTGTCTTCAAGTGAACCAGTGACCAGCTACGTGGCAAAACAAACAGCTATCTGGGCCAGCAGAGATGATGAGGACACAACTCTCCTAATATGTCCTTTGATACTTGTTGCTGGCGACACCACTGACCTGTTTTGTAGTTCTGAGAATTCTATGATGTCATCAAATTCCTTTTGAACTCCCCTTTTCAGACATTAATGTGTGAATATCATGATACTATTTGGGGACGCACTGTAGCTGCCTTTGCTTTCTTTTGTCATGTACTCCCCAACTCTTTTGCAGGGTGGGCTGTGTATACTAGTGGTTCTTCCTGCTCATGGTAAAGACCCATTTGAGTGATTGAGACCTATCTGACATCACTTTCTCTATTCCTTCCCTTTGAGGCATAGTTTCTTACCCTTGTAATTGGAGGCAGTGACAACTTAGAAGAGTCATTGCCATATTTAGATGCAGGTGCTAGCAGAGATGTCATCAACATACTAGGAAAGACCCTGGTTCATCAAGATGTTCACAAAGACCCAGGTGTATGGAATAGCTCATGAGGTTATAACTGGGTCAAAATGGAAAACCCAAAATATATCAATGAAGCACATGTGGTTACCATTGTATATTCTCACATACCACACAGCTACACCACATTATGCCGAATTATATCTAAAGAAACTTCTCCAAACTGTTTAATGTAAAGTAGAATTCAGAAATGTATCATTTGCCTAATCCTGCTTCTACTTGACAAAAAGAGAAAGAGATGGAGGCTGAAAATTATTTCAGAGAAGGAAGGAAAGAATTGGTAGCAATATAGTGTTTTCTGTATCTTTTTTCTTGTGTTTAAGACAGTTTCATTATGCAGCTCATGGTCAACTTGAAGTTCTGATTCTCTAACTTCTGACTGCAGGGGCATGGAATGTCAAGCATGTGCCACCATACACTTCCTAACCACCCAAAGAAATCTAATGTAGTGACTGTATCTGACTTTATCATTGAAAAATATGTTACTGTTTCTTTAGTGTTTTGTAATAGGTCAATCTATATTACTGTGCTAACTAATGGTTGCCTTTTGAAAGAAAAACAATACTGGCATGGATTTTTCTTCAGTATGTAGACCATTATGTGAAGGTTCAGACAGTCACAGACACCCTGGATAGAGTCCCTTGAAAATGACAAGGGCAGCTATATGAAGAATTTAGGCACAGTGTCTTTATGAGGCCTGGGTTCCAAACACATAAGCATGTTCTCTCATATCAAAACAACACATCTCTAGTCGTGAGGATGTGCATGGTAGGTCAACAGGGCTGAGTCACTTCCACAGGTCATGCAACCATGAAGTGAAAAGTACTTGGCATCAGACTAGTTTCTCAGGGTTTGAATGTGTTTGCAGTCGGTCATGTGATTTGCTTCAGTCAAAAGAAAGTTTCTAGGACTTCAGAACGCAGCCTCCTGCCAGTCAGGAGAGGCTTACCTCCAGCTTGGTTTCGGTCTCCAGAGACATCGGACAGACTGAGATCAGCCTGGGCGGCCACACCACATCTCCAGGTCCTGCAAGAGGCTAGCTGGGTTTCCGGGCGGCCAGCTGGGAGAAGTCGGTGTGCTCCAGTGAATCCAGCAGGCCCCAGCGGGAGCCTTCGGGTGCCTGCTTCGGGATCTGAACAGCCTGGGCAGCAGCACCCTGTCTACAGGCAGTGCAGGGGGTAAGCTGTGCACCAGAGGCCACCTGGGAAGAGGCAGCTTGCACTGGTGAGTAGCACTGACAAGACCAACTAACACCAGTGAGAACTAGATGGCAAAAGGCAAACGCAGGAGCGTCACTAACAGAAATCAAGGCAATATGGCAACATCTGAACCCAATTCTCCTCTACCAGCATGTCCTGGATACCCCATCACACCAATAAAACAAGATTTGGATTTAAAATCACTGGTCATGATGCTGGTACAGGAACACATGAAGGACATACTTAAAGAAATTCAGGAGAAAATGGATCAAAAGTTAGAAGCCCTTGCAAGGGAAACACAAAAATCATTGAAAGAAATCCAGGAGAATACAAAAGCCAACAATGAGGAAACGCAAAAATCACTTAAAGAAATACAGGAGAACTTTGGTCAACAGGCTGAGGTCATGAAAGAGGAAACACAAAAATCTCTTAAAGAATTACAGGAAAGCACAAACAAGCAAGTGAAGGAGCTAAGCAAAACCATCCAGGATCTAAAATCAGAAGTAGAAACAACTAAGAAAACTCAAAGGGAGACAACTTTGGAGATAGAAAGCCTTGGGAAGAAATCAGGGGACAGAGATGCAAATATCAACAACAGAATACAAGAGATAGAAGAAAGAATCTTAGATGCTGAAGATTCCATAGAAACCATGGACTCAACAGTTAAAGAAAATGCAAAATGCAAAAAGCTTGTAACCCAAAATATGCAGGAAATCCAGGACACAATGAGAAGACCAAACCTAAGGATTATAGGCATAGATGAGAGTGAAGATTTACAACCTAAAGGGCCAGCAAATATCTTCAATAAAATTATGGAAGAAAACTTCCCTAACCTAAAGAGAGAGATGCCCATGAAATATACAAGAAGCCTACAGAACTCCAAACAGACTGGACCAGAACAGAAATACTTCCCGTCACATAATAATCAAAACACCAAATGTTCTAAACAAAGAAAGAATATTAAAGGCAGTAAGAGAGAAAGGCCAAGTAACATATAAAGGAAGACCTATCAGAATCACAGCAGACTTTTCACCTGAGACTATGAAGGCTAGAAGGTCCTGGGTAGATCTCATGCAGACTCTAAGAGAACACAAATGCCAACCAAAACTACTATATCCAGCAAAACTCTCAATCACCATAGATGGAGAATCTAAGATATTTCATGACAAAACCAAGTTTACTCAATATCTATCCACAAACCCAGCCCTAAAAAGGATAATAGGAGGACAACACCAATACAAGGAGGGAAACTTCACCCTGGAAAAAGCAAGATAGTAACCTTTCATCAAACACACAAGAAGTTAAGCAATCAAATTTAAAAAATAACGTCAAAAATGATAGGAAGTAACAATCACTATTCCTTAATATCTCTTAACATCAATGGACTTAATGCCCCAATAAAAAGACACAGACTAACTGACTGGATACATAAACAGGACCCTACATTTTGCTGCTTACAGGAAACACACCTCAGGGTCAAAGACAAACACTACCTTAGAGTAAAAGGCTGGAAGACAATTTTACAAGCAAATGGTCTCAGGAAACAAGCTGGAGTAGCCATTTTAATATTAGATAAAATTGACTTTCAACCCAAAGTGATCAAAAGAGACTCCGAGGAACACTTCTTGCTGGTCAAAGGAAAAATACAACAAGAAGAACTCTCAATCCTGAACATCTATGCTCCAAATGCAAGGGCACCCTCTTTCGTAAAAGAAACTTTATTAAAACTCAAAGCACACATTGCACCTAACACAATAATTGTGGGTGACTTCAACACTGCACTTTCCTCAATGGACCAATCAGGAAAACAGAAACTAAACAGGGACACAATGAAACTAATTGAAGCTTTGGACCAATTAGATTTAACAGATTTATATAGAACATTCTATCCTAAAGCAAAAGAATATACCTTTTTCTCAGCACCTCATGTTACCTTCTCCAAAATCGACCATATAATTGGTCACAAGACAGACCTCAACAAATATAAGAAGATCGAACTAATCCCATGCCTCCTATCTGATCACTATGGAGTAAAAGTGGTCTTCAATAGCAACAGAAACAACAGAAAACCTACATACACGTGGAAACTGAACAATACTCTACTCAATGATACCTCCTTGGTCAAGGAAGAAATAAAGAAAGAAATTAAAGACTTTTTAGAACACAATGAAAATGAAAACACAACATACCCAAATCTATGGGACACAATGAAAGCAGTGCTAAGAGGAAAACTCATAGCCCTGAGTGCCTCCAAAAAGAAAATGGAGAGAGCATACATTACCAGCTTAATGACACACCTGAAAGCCCTGGAACAAAAAGAAGCTATTTCACCCAGGAGGAGTAGAAGGCAGGAAATCATCAAACTCAGGGCCAAAATCAATCAAGTAGAAACAAAGAGAACCATACAAAAAAATCAACAAAACTAGGAGCTGGTTCTTTGAGAAAATCAACAAGATAGATAAACCCTTAGCCAGACTGACCAAAGGGCACAGAGAAAGTATCCAAATTAACAAACTTAGAAATGAAAAGGGAGATATAACAACGGAAACTGAGGAAATCCAAAAAAATCATCAGATCCTACTACAAGAGCCTGTACTCAACACAACTGGAGAATCTGGAGGAAATGGGCAATTTCCTTGACAGATACCAAATACCAAAATTAAATCAGGACCAACTAGACCATCTAAACAGTCCCATAATGCCTAAAGAAATAGAAGGAGTCATAGAAAGTCTTCCAACCAAAAAAAGCACAGGACCAGATGGTTTCAGTGCAGAATTCTACCAGACCTTCAAAGAAGACCTAACACCAATACTCTTCAAACTATTCCACAAAATAGAAACAGAAGGAACACTACCCAATTCCTTCTACGAAGCCACAATTACGCTGATACCAAAGCCACACAAAGATCCAACAAAGAAAGAGAACTTCAGACCAATTTCCCTTATGAACATCGATGCAAAAATACTCAATAAAATTCTTGCCAACCGAATCCAAGAACACATCAAAATGATCATCCACCATGATCAAGTAGGCTTTATCCCGGGAATGCAGGGTTGGTTCAATATACGGAAATCCATCAATACAATCCACTACATAAACAAACTCAAAGAACAAAACCACATGGTCATTTCATTGGATGCTGAAAAAGCATTTGACAAAATTCAGCATCCTTTCATGCTTAAAGTCTTGGAGAGAACAGGAATTCAAGGCCCATACCTAAACATAGTAAAAGCAATATACAGCAAACCGGTAGCCAGCATCAAACTAAATGGAGAGAAACTTGAAGCAATCCCACTGAAATCAGGGACCAGACAAGGCTGCCCCCTTTCTCCTTATCTTTTCAATATTGTACTTGAGGTACTAGCTCGGGCAATTCAACAACATAAGGAGGTCAAAGGGATACAAATTGGAAAGGAAGAAGTCAAACTATCATTATTTGCAGACGACATGATAGTCTAAGTGACCCAAAAAACTCCACTAGAGAGCTCCTACAGCTGATAAACAACTACAGCAAAGTGGCAGGTTATAAAATCAACTCAAGCAAATCAGTGGCCTTCCTATACTCAAAGGATAAGCAGGCTGAGAAAGAAATTAGGGAAATGACCCCCTTCACAATAGCCACAAACAGTATAAAGTATCTTGGGGTGACTCTTACCAAACATGTGAAAGATCTGTATGACAAGAACTTTAAGACTCTGAAGAAGGAGATGGAAGAAGACCTCAAAAAATGGGAAAACCTCCGATGCTCATGGATC
This sequence comes from Apodemus sylvaticus, assembly GCF_947179515.1. Classification (NCBI taxonomy): domain Eukaryota; kingdom Metazoa; phylum Chordata; class Mammalia; order Rodentia; family Muridae; genus Apodemus; species Apodemus sylvaticus. The sequence goes on along the minus strand of NC_067495.1, from coordinate 19,659,386 downwards.
GGTAGAATCAATATAGTTAAAATGGCCATTTTGCCAAAAGCAATATACAGATTCAATGCAATACCCATCAAAATCCCAACTCAATTCTTCACAGAGTTAGAAAGAGCAATTATCAAATTCATCTGGAACAACAAAAAACCCAGGATAGCTAAAACTATTCTCAGCAACAAAAGAAAATCTGGGGGAATCAGTATCCCTGACCTCAAGCAATACTACAGAGCAATAGTGTTAAAAACTGCATGGTATTGGTACAGTGACAGGCAGGAGGATCAATGGAACAGGATTGAAGATCCAGAAATGAACCCACACACCTATGGCCACTTGATCCTCGACAAAGAGGCTGAAAACATCCAATGGAAAAAAGATAGCCTTTTCAACAAATGGTGGTGGTTCAACTGGAGGTCAGCATGCAGAAAAATGCGAATTGATCCATCCTTGTCTCCTTGTACTAAGCTCAAATCCAAATGGATCAAGGACCTCCACATAAAGCCAGACACTCTGAAGCTAATAGAAAAGAAACTGGGGAAGACCCTTGAGGACATCGGTACAGGGAGAAAGTTTCTGAACAGAACACCAATAGCGTATGCTCTAAGAGCAAGAATTGACAAATGGGACCTCATAAAATTACAAAGTTTCTGTAAGGCAAAGGACACCATCAAGAGGACAAATCGGCAACCAACAAATTGGGAAAAGATCTTCACCAATCCTACATCAGATAGAGGGCTAATATCCAATATATATAAAGAACTCAAGAAGTTAGACTCCAGAAAACCGAACAACCCTATTAAAAAATGGGGTACAGAGTTAAACAAAGAATTCTCACCTGAAGAACTTCGGATGGCGGAGAAGCATCTTAAAAAATGCTCAACTTCATTAGTCATTAGGGAAATGCAAATCAAAACAACCCTAAGATTTCATCTTACACCAGTCAGAATGGCTAAGATTAAAAATTCAGGAGACAGCAGGTGTTGGAGAAGGCGTGGAGAAAGAGGAACACTCCTCCACTGCTGGTGGGGTTGCAAATTGGTACAACCACTCTGGAAAGCAGTCTGGCGGTTTCTCCAAAACCTGGGCACCTCACTTCCAGAAGATCCTGCTATACCACTCCTGGGCATATACTCAGAGGATTCCCCACCATGTAATAAGGATACATGCTCTACTATGTTCATAGCAGCCCTATTTATAATTGCCAGATGCTGGAAAGAACCCAGGTATCCCTCAACAGAAGAGTGGATGCAAAAAATGTGGTATATCTACACAATGGAGTACTATTCAGCCATTAGAAACAATGAATTCATGAAATTCTTAGGCAAATTCTTAGGAGCTAGAGAACATCATACTAAGTGAGGTAACCCAGACTCAAAAGGTGAATCATGGTATGCACTCACTAATAAGTGGTTATTAACCTAGAAAACTGGAATACCCAAAACATAATCCACACATCAAATGAGGTACAAGAAGAAAGGAGGAGTGGCCCCTGGTTCTGGAAAGACTCAGTGAAACAGTATTCGGCAAAACCAGAATGGGGAAGTGGGAAGAGGTGGGTGGGAGGGCAGGGGAAGAGAAGGGGGCTTACGGGACTTTCGGGGCGTGGGGGAGGCTAGAAAAGGGGAAATCATTTGAAATGTAAATAAATTATATCGAATAAAAAAATTAAAAAAAAGAGATTATTGCCAGCTATGCTAGTGCAGACCTGTATAATCCCAGCACTTGAGAGACTGAGACAGAAGGATCACAAGACCAAAGGCAACCTGGGTGTCATAGTGAGAATCTGTCTCTTTAATAAAAATCAAATAAAAAAGAAGTGAGAAGGAAAATACCTTTTTGGTGTTAAAATGGCAACATGGATGTGGAAAAAGAATACCTTCACACTTACAAAATGTATAGTGTCCCTTCTGCTACAGCTCTGAGCTATCCTATGGATGCAAGTCTAATATAACAAGGCCAACAGGTGACCAAGGACATCAACAAATTAAGGTGTAATTTCAAGGATAGGTGTTATAAGAAGCACATTAACTTTGTGGGAAACATGGTCTCAGATCACCATGGAAATAGTCAAGTCTTCCAAGATGAATGTGTTCCCAATGAAAAAGAGGGAAAACACATGCTCACTAAATAAATGTAAGAGATCCTTAGCTACATCAATGACCAGAAAAGCTTGAGATCAGTACCAAGTATTGAACAATTGAATATTCAAAGAGATGAAGGACTCATGGTGACATACTTGGATATTACTGGAGAAGTTGTTATAGTGGTAGATGCAGGTTCTCCATATTCCTACTAAAGCAATGCTGGGCTTGGAGTTCATGGGTTCTTGAAAATACCATACTCATCACTGAGGAAGACCCATGGAGACACTGCAGAGAATGTATGCTAGGATGGCTGCAGCAAACTCTTTTACCTGGAGATTGGTATCTCTTCTGAGTTGCATTATGGTTACATTTCCCAATAAACACAGGAAACTGTAAAGAAATACAGGACAACAAGAGGATGAACTCTTAAGACCTGGGACAGTGACCCCTGGGGAAGCTGTAACTTTAATTTTTTCAACACCTATTTTTAATGATGATTCTTAAACACTTTAACATCCCTTTTAGCCCACCATCCAGCAGAAGTAGTGGAAAAGAAAGGATATGGGGGAGTGGACCTGTTTAGAAATGGTTCTTTGGAGCAACTCCCATCTATGTTGTCTGGAAATCGACAGTTCAGTTCACAGGTCAGCAGCAGCAGCTCCATCCACTTGCAAACATTTCATAGATATACCAACAGTCCAGTTGGGTAGAGTTGGCATAGTAAACAGGAATCAGCAGCCATGGCACTACCTAGCAGAGACAGCCAAGCTTCACCCTTGGCCCAAATCAACAGGAGGGACATCAGAAAATGTTCTAAGCTATTCCTTTCTCCGTAAAGTGAAGATCAGTGAAGATTCAAGACCAACAAGCATTCCACATCTAGTTTTTAGTGCAAACCTAGCTCAATCTTCTTCAGTGTCCATTGAGTCCTTTTTATGCTCCTTCTAAACATCACATGTCTTCCACGGATCTTGCCTCAGCACGTCTTGCACATGTGTCTGTCTTAGCTGACATCACTCTGCCAATCAGCACGAGTCTGTGGAAGGAGCAAGAAATGGCAGCACACCACCAGAAGTTTTTAGTGCCTTTTTCTCTGGATTCCCAACAAATGGAGCTCAGCTATGCAATGTAAGGTGAACCAATACATGCATGTTGTTAGCAAATAATCCTTCATCACATGTCCTTTCATGTGCTTGCTTTAGCAGAATATCCTTTCTCCTCTGTCTGCTTCAGGAAAACACTCCTTCGTGTGTTTGCTTTAGCAAATCACCATCCAACACAACTGACTTTCCAAAGAACCCTTAAGTTTCCACTTCAGGAAGCAGTACCAGGAAAGAAGGATTATGCTGAGAAAGCGTGCTCTGAGCAAATTAAGAGAACGGCAATATTTACTGGCAGGGAGATAATCAACATACCCTCTAACACTGGCCACAAATATTTAGAAAACAGTATAGTCACCACAACACTATTTTTCATACTGAAAATGAGAGACCACTTTAGGTCTGACAGTTGCATAATTTATGCTATTACCACTCCACAAAGATATATCCCAACATTATCGATACAAGTGGAGTCATGCTTCAAATTATAATTGTAGGGGCTCAGTGCCTTTCACTTAGCTTTTTTTTTTTGCGTGTGCGAGGGTGTGTGTGTGTGTGTGTGTGTGTGTGTGTGTGTGTGTGTGCTGGCCTAGAGCTATGTCCTCAGGCTGGCTTTTAATTTTTCACACTATTTTTTCAGGGCATAGATGAAATAGGCTTTCTCTTCTTACTCATCAAGTTTGGACATCTGGATTAGCTCCAGGTTTTACCTGTCATGAATAATGCAATATACATGAGCATACATATATAAAACTTTGTGATAATAGACAATCATGTTACTCTTGAGTCTATCTTATATGAGAAGAACTAAAGAAATGACATGGTGTCTAGTTCATACTTTAGAATTTACTAAACTTTTTCACCAAGTGGTTGCACCATTTTGTATTTCCAGTAGCAAGACAAGAAGAATCCATCTTGTTCATATCTCAGTACATTGTCTATCTTTAAAAATCAATATACCATACTAATAAATTATGAATGATTTTAAAACTGCCAATTAACAGAGTATTAACTTTTGGTCCAATTAACTTAATACTTATTATACTCTTTCTTGAAGCAGCCTGTTCACTGGACTATCTAACACATGTCAAATGTAAGACAATCTAGGAGCAGAGCTGCGATTTGGGAAGATAATGTTCATCTGTAGGCAAATGTAAAATACAGAGAAATAAGTGCATGCTTATTATAATGGTTAGTTTGATGTCCACTTAACCAATTTAGAATCATCGAACTGGAAAGGGAGTCTCTGTGAGGAAGTATATTGATTGTGTTAATTAGGCTGCTTATAGGCATGCCTGAAAAGGATGTATTGTTATCTTAATTAAATTGGATGACCAACCCATTGTGGATGTCATCAGTTCTTAGGAATGGATTCTGAACTGTATCAGAGTAGAGAATGCTATCTGAATGCTAGTATGAATGCAAGAATTCATTGAATGGGGACATAATGTGATTGTTTCAAGTTCCTGCCCTCTTGGCTTCTCTACAATGATGGAATAACTATATTTCTAAATATCCTGCTCTTGTGGTATTATGTTATCATTTCAATAGTAAGAGATGTTAATACATGTAGTATAATTGCTAGGTTTTTAAATTTTGTCTATCATGAGATATGTTATGTAGATGTAAAAAACAAAAAACAAGGAGCAGCTTAATCCTGGGATTGGAATTAAGGGCAATTTTATTCCGTCTTTGTTTTAGGCTAAAGTACACCACACTTGGGTTGTTTTATTCTGTTTGCTTTTATGCTTTTGTTTTTCTGGGACTGGGTTACATGGCATAGGTCAGGGTTTTTTTCAAAATCAATACGTAGTCCAGATTGATATCAAACTCAAAAAATTTGAGTGCCTCAGATTCCTTTATGTTAGGATTATTGCTATGTACTTATATTTGGTGTTCTGGATAGTTCTATGTCAACTTGACACGTGCTAAAGTCATCTGAGAAGAAGGAACTTCAATTTAGAAAATGTCTTCATGGTATCAGGCTATAGGCAAGACTGTAGGGCATTTTCTTACTTACTGATTGTTGTGGGAGGGCTTGGCTCATTGTGGATGATAACATCCTTGGGCAGGTGGCCCTGGGTTCTATAAGAAACAGGATGAACAAGCCATGATGAGCAAGCCAATAAGCATCACTCTTCCATGGCCTCTGTATCAACTTCTGCCTCTGGGTTCCTGCCCTGCTTGAATGCTAGTCCTGCCTTCCTTTGACGATAGATTACAGTGTGGAAGTATAAGCCAAATGAGCCTGTTTCTCCAACAGTTGTTTTTGGTCATGGTATTTCATCATAGTAATAGTAATCAAGATCTGTTCTCCAGTAGTGGAGACTGAAGCCAGAACACCATGCATATTAGACAAGCACTCTACAACTGAACTATTTCCCAACACTCTTTACATTCATGTTTTGAGACAGGTCTTGAATGGTGCCCAGGCTGGCCCTGATATACCAAGTAGCCTGGAAGAAGCTCTTTTTCCTGAGCTTTACTTGTTTGGTCTAAGAGTGGACTCATTGTGTAGATCAGGCTGACCTCATCCTGGATCCCCAGACTGGATTTCAAGCCCTATTCCCTTTGCTTTTCTGTACCTGGCAACTATGGTACAGCTATGGTAACAGTATTTAGAAGGAAATGAACACAAATGCTTAAATTAGATTCATAGGCTGCCTCTGACATCCAGGGGCAGGTGAAGGAAGAAGTGCAGACTGTTCCTGGGGGAAAAGCTCCTATCGGAGAGTTCATTCTGTGCTGAAATGGCATCAGCAAATTCAACAAACCAACACTTTGTCTCCGGCTTGGTCCTACTTCTAAAACCTCTAACAGAACCAAAAGTTCCAGGGATAAAAAGGCCACTGAGAAAAGAGGAATGATGGCGGCTAGGTAAATCACAAGGAAGCCAAAGAAAGTCCTCCACTGTATGTAAATAAGACTAGAAGAACCTATAAGGATCCTTAGAACATGGTAACATAAACGGTAACAACAAAAAAGCAAATAATGTAATCTTGGGTGACTTTTGAATCATTACATATATTCTTTCTGGAAGGGGGTCTGAGCTTTGAAGCCAGAAACAACAGCTTGAGCAGGTAGTCCAGAGCAGAACATCACTTATTGGGACAATAGTAGAACAGTTAAAGATCTAAATTCAAAATTCAAGTGTGGTTTCTACTGAATATATTAACTCTTTCACATAATGTTTTTCAAAACAACAAAGTTTAAACCCCAACAACTTAAAGCTTCTTTGTTGGCTAGCTTCTATGGCTGTTGCCAAAATATCCCAGAGAATGACTTAATGGGGTCCAGAATTATTAACTTTGGTTTAGTTCCAGAGATTTGAAACCATAGTCCTTGGCTTTTTGGATTCAGAATATGCAGTGGGACAAACCATGACTATGGTGGGGTCAGGTGAGAAAGACAACTCAAGCCATAGAGTTTTCTCTGTTCAGAAACAGAGAAAAGAACATGGATGAGGAGGCATCTGCCCTGGGATCTACTTCCTTCTCAAACATACTAACACCAACAACTAGGGACCAATGCTTTAATACAATAGCCCTTTTCAGGGCAGGCCACTCCCAAACTATACCATCATGTTAAACTGGAGGCTATGCTCATGGATTGGCAGGATTAATGTAGTTAAAATGGCCATCTTGCCAAAGGCAATCTACAGATTCAATGCTATCCCCATAAAATTCCCAACCCAGTTCTTCAGAGCTAGAAAGAGCAATTCTCAAATTCATCTGGAATAACAAAAAACCCAGGATAGCTAAAACTATTCTCAATAGTAAAAGAACTTCTGGGGGATTCAGTATCCTAGACTTTAAACTTTACTACACAGCAATAGTGATAAAAACTGCATGGTATTGGTACAATGTCAGGCAAGCAGATCAATGGAATAGGATTGAAGACCCAGAAATGAACCAACACACCTATGGTCACTTGATCTTCGATAAAGGAGCTGAAAGCATCCAGTGGAAAAAAGATAGTCTTTTCAACAAACGGTACTAGTTCAATTGGAGGTCAGCATGCAGAAGAATGCGAACCAATCCATTCTTATCTCCTTGAACTAAACTCAACTCCAAATGGATCAAGGACCTCCTCCACATAAAACCTGACACACTGAAACTAATAGAAAAGAAACTGGGGAAGACCCTTGAGGACAATGGGCACAGGGGAAAAGTTCCTGAATAGAACACCAATAGCTTATGTTCTAAGATCAAGAATTGACAAATGGGACCTCATAAAACTACAAAGTTTCTATAAGGCAAAGGACACTGTCTAAAGGACAAAACGTCAACCAACAGATTGGGAAAGGATCTTCACCAACCCTAAATCCAACAGAGGGCTAATATCTAATATATACAAAGAACTCAAGAAGGTAGAACCCAGAGAACCAAATAACCCCATTAAAAATGGGGTACGGAGCTAAACAAAGAATTTTCACATGAAGAACTTCGGAGAGCTGAGAAACACCTTAAGAAATGTTCAACATCATTAATCATTAGGGAAATGCAAATCAAAACAACCCTGAGATTTCACTTCACACCAGTCAGAATGGCTAAGGTCAAAAACTCAGGAGACAGCAGGTATTGGCAAGGATGTAGAAAAAGAAGAACTCTCCTCCACTGCTGGTGGGATTGCAAGATGGTACAACCACTTTGGAAATCAGTCTGGAGGTTCCTCAGAAAACTGGGCATGACACTTCCTGAGAACCCTGCTATACCACTCCTGGGCATATACCCAGAGGATTCTTCAGCATGCAATAAGGACACATGCTCCACTATGTTCATAGCAGCCCTATTTGTAGTAGCCAGAAGCTAGAAAGAACCCAGGTGTCCCTCAATGGAGGAATGGATACAAAAAAATGTGGTATATTTACACAATGGAATACTATCAGCCATTAGAAACAATGAATTCATGAAATTCTTAGACAAATGGATGGAGCTGGAGAACATCATACTAAGTGAGGTAACCCAGTCTCAAAAGATCAATCATGGTATGCACTCACTGATAAGTAGATATTAACGTAGAAACTTTGAATACCCAAGACATAATCCACATATTAAATGATGTACACAAAGAATGGGGGAGTGGCCCCTGGTTCTGGAAAGACTCAGTGCAAGAGTATAGGGGAATTCCAGAACAGGAAAGCGGGAAAGGGTAGATGGAGGAACAGGGGGAGGGAAGAGGGCTTATGGGACTTGAGGGGAGTGGGGACCCAGAAAAGGGGAAATCATTTGAAATGTAAATTAAAAATATATCAATAAAAAACTGGGGGCTAACTGTACAGGTGATAGAATATTATTCCCATTTATAGATTTGGTAAGGAGGAAATTTCTCACGTGAGTATACATAGAGGAAGCTTGAGGGCAAGTGAAATACACTGGTCAGGAAAAGTCAAATATCACGTAATTCCACTAAGGAAGTTTCTGATCAAGTCATCTCTGCCAAGACAGAAAGCAGAATGATGGGTACTAGAAACCATGGAGAAGCAAGAGAGGGCATTCAATGGGAACAGTGTTTCAATTAGAGAAGATGGTCAGTGGTAACAGTTCCATATCACCGTGAATGTAGTCATAGCCATGGAATTGTACACTGAGAAAGCTAAGTGGTAAATGGTGATATGCATATTTAGTCACATTATTCAGAGTGTACAACAAAGACGAATCTACTAACCAGTGACACTGTTCTCATTAGAACCAGTGGCCAGTGATGTAGCAGAGTATGCCTCTAGCTGGGCCAGGAGGACCAATGAGGACTCAGTTCTCTTCGAGTGTCCTTGGAGTCTCATTACTACCTTCACTGACCTGTGAGCTCTTGACCTGCTTCACTGTTCTAAGAATTCCATTGTGTCATCAAATTCCAATTTTGACTGAGCGTCTCTTCTTATTTTCAGCCATTAGTGTATGAGTCCTGTGATGCCATGAAGGGACTAACTATGCCAGGTGCTTGGGTCATATGATTTCTTCGATAGCTTTTACAGGGTGAGGTATTTTTACTAGCAGGCTGGCCTGCTCTTGCTCAAAACCCACTTGACTGGTTCAAACCTGTCATCCCTTTCTTGACTCTTCCTCTTTAAGGCATGGTTTTTAACACCTGTCACTGGAGGTGAGGAACTGTTAGAAAAGTCACTGCCATGCAGGCAGGCGCTAGCAGAGGTGACATCAACACTGTTGGAATGAGATTAGTAATTAATTAGAGATATATAGCACATTTCATTATGTACTTGCCAGTTGAAGGGCATTGAGGTTGTTTCCATTTCCTACTTATTGTGAACAGAGCAGCAATGAACGAGGCTGAGCCAGTATTTTGTAGGATGTCAGGCCCTTTGGACATATGCCAAGAAGTGGTACCTCGTGGTAGACTTACTTGCAGCCTTCTAGAATTCATACGGATTTCAACAGTAGCTACACCAGTTTTCAATCTCACCAATAGAGAGTGAACATTCCCTCTTCTCTACCCCCTCCCTCAAAGCACCTCCAGCATTTGTTTTCATTTGCTTTTTTGATCTTAATCACTCTGGGTAAGAGGAAACCTCAAAATAGTTTTAATTTGCATATCTCTAATTGCTAAGGATGATGAACACTTTTAAAAAATTATTTCTTGGCCATTTTAGTTTCTTCATCAGAGAATACTCTGTTCAGATCCACAGCCCATCTTTTAATTGTGTCATTTGTTTTCCCGGCTCTTTTGTTTTGAGTCCTTTAAATATTTGGATATGAATCTTCGACCAGATCTACAGCTAGAAAAGATTCTCTCCCATTTGTGAGCTTCTTCATTATTCAGCTGGGTTTTTTTTCTTCAGCAATGAAGAAGCTTAGTTTTACAAGTCCTACTTGTCAATTGTTGGCCTTCATTATTAGGCAAATGTAGTCCTATTCAGAAAGTCCTTTCCTGCATAGATATCATGGAGGCTACTGCCTGTGTTTTCTTCTAACAGTTCTAAGGTTTCAGATTTTAGGTTTTAGGTTTGTTTCTTTGATCCACTTTGGAGTTAGTTTTTGTGTAAGGTAATATATATGAGCCTACGTTCATTGTTCTTCATGTGGACATCCAGTTTTTCCAGAACCATTTATTGAAGATACTTTCTTTTCTCCAGATTAAGTTTTTGGGCATCTTTGTCAAATTTTAAGTGGCTGAAGTTAAGTGTACTTATATTCCATTTTTTAATTTTGTTCCAGTGGTATAAATGTCTGTTTCTGTGCCAGAACCACATTGTTTTTATTACCATGAATCTGTAATATAACTTAAGATGTGGAATTGTAAATTCTCCAGAACAGTTCTTTTTTTCTTTTTCTTTTAAATTTTTATTTGACATTTTTTGCATAAACTGTCTTTTTCATGAATTAGTTTATTTATTCATGTTACATCTCAAAATCAGCCCTCTGCTGGGGATTATTTTGACTATCTAAGGAATTTTGTGTTTTCATATAAGTTTTAAGATAGTTTTTTCTATTTTATATAGACTTAAATGAGAATTTTGGTTGGTGTGGCATTGAATCAGTAACTTGTTTTTTATAAAGTGATCCTTGTCACACTAATAATTCTACCAATCCATAAGTATGACACATCTTTTGATTTTCTAGTGTCTTTCTCTTTTTCTTCAGAATTTTAAAGTATTTAGTGTAGAAGTCCTTCACTTCCTTGTTGTGGTGCTTTGAATAAGAATGCCCCCATGGGCTCATATATTTGAATACTTAGTCCCAAAGGAGTAGAACACTTTAATAGGATTAGAAAGATTAAGAGGTGTGGCCTTGTTGGGGGAAGTGTCACCTGGGGTGGGCTTTGAGGTTTCAAAAGCCCATGCCAGCCAGGTCCAGCCCCACCCTGCCTACAGATGTAGGCAGAGGATGTAACTAACTCTCAGCTACTCCTCCAGTGTGTGCCTGTATACCATCATGCTCCTCGCCATGAAAATGGATTAAACTTCTAAAACTAAAGGCAAGCCCCAAATTAAATGCTCTCTTTTTTCTAAGAGTCGCCTTGGCCATAGCATCTCTTCACAGCAAAATAACAATGACTAAGACACTTTTAGGTTTATTCCTAGATATTTTATTTTCTTTAAGCTATTATTAATATGTATACAGTATCTCTTTTTCTGTATGTTGTTGGTATGTAGGAAGGCTATTGATTTGTGCAACTTGAATCTGTATCCTGCCACATTGCTGAAATTTCCTTATCATTTCTAGAAGTTTCTGGTAGATGTTTTTGGAGGGGTTTCTAATATATAGATAGTATCATGTCAACTGCAAATACGGTTGTTAATTTGATTTCTTCTTCTCATTTATATCACTTTAATTTCCTTTTCTTGCCTTATTTCTCCGAGTATTTTGATTACAATATTGAAAAGGGGTGGGGAGAGTAGATGTCTCTGTGTCGTTCCTTGCTTCAGTGGGATTGCTTCAAGTTTTTCTTCATTTAGGATGATGCTGGCTATGGGTTTCTCCTTTTTTTCTTTTTCTTTTTCTTTTTCTTTTTTTTTTTTTTGTTTTTTTTTTTTTTCCGAGACAGGATTTCTCTGTGTAGCCCTGGCTGTCCTGGAACTCACTCTGTAGACCAAGCTGGCCTCGAACTCAGAAATCCACCTGCCTCTGCCTCCCAAGCACTGGGATTAAAGGTCTGCACCACCACCGCCCAGCAGCTATGGGTTTCTCATATATAGCTTTTATTATGTTGAGATATGTTCCTTCTGTTATGTTTATAAAAAGATAAAGAGAGGAGGAACATGTTTTGGTGGCTGTGTAGTCAGGTATGGGGGAAGAGGGTGTCTCCATGGGCCCATGCTGATGTATCCCTTCCCCCAGAGGAACCAAGCACACAATGGTATAGTATAGAATAGAGCATGGAGAGGGGAGTTAGTTGAAAGGGTAGTACAGACAGAGAAAGGCAGAGAGAGAGAGAGAGAGAGAGCAAGCAGAGAGCAGAGAAGAGGAGTAGAGAAGTATGAGCATTGGGAGAGATAGGGAAGAGGGGAATGGGGAGAAAAGAATAAGGGGTGAGAGGACAGAGCAGGAGCAAGAAGGTAAGAGAAAGAGAGAGTGGAGGGGGTGAGCATTCCCTTTTATAGTGAGTGAGTCAGGTATACCTGACCATTGCCAGATAACTGTGGGGTGGAGCTTAGATAAAATGCTAACATTTTCCGGTTTAGGTTTAATTAAAAAGGAAAAATATTAGAGGTGATGGTGGAGCAGGAATAGGGTTGGTGTGATCTTTAGCTACTTCCTGCTGACTTCGGGGTGGCATGTCTTTAGGAAACCTAGGAAAATGGGTATGGGGATCTTGGTCCAGTCTTAGGAGTATTGGTTGTTTCCTTGCTGCCCATGGTCTGTGGAACCATCTGTGGATAGATCAGAAAGAACAGGTTCAACAGAAGCATCTGCATCTATGAAAGTAGATTGGAGCATCTGGAGGTTACTTCTCTGGAGCTGTCCTTGATGTAGTAAGTGCCTGGACTTGACAAGATGTTGAAACACACACACACACACACACACACAGTAAAGAATTAGGTTAAGTATGTTTGGAAGAAAGAATTTTTTTCTTAGAAGTATATTTGAAACCCAGCGTAATCCTACCCTCTGGAATAGGTAGTAAGTGGGAAATTTAGGTCATTGGTTGCTGGTGTACTTAACTGTATGGCGTCTATTTGGTCCATGAGAGGTAGATCTGAGTGGGTTTCCTGTAGCTTATACATTTATAAAAGGTAATAGCATGAGTTAACAACATGATCAGTCTTTAAGATGAGTCTTTTGTGGAGCAGAAGGACAAGGACTTTTTCCTTTTGTCTAGGAAACTGAAAATACATAATGAGAAACACTTCTAAGTTTAGTTAAAAGGCAATCAAAACTTAAAATTTGAATTTGTGATTATACAGTTGGATCATATAGTGGAAATGTTTTATGTTAGGAGAGTGGCATAGCAAGAAGAGGAAATATGAAACATTTAGTCAGTGGAAACCGAGTTTAGGTAAGGAAATAATGGATTACATCTGTGAAAGCTTACATGTGACTGAGTTGCTAGAAACTGAGTTTAGGTAAGGAAATAACTGGTTACATCTGTGAAAGCTTACATCTGTACTTTGTATCGTTTATCATAAAGTCTATAAGAAATGTGGCAGTCTTAGCTAGTTAATGATTTTTTTTTTTTTTTGGTTTTTTTGAGACAGGGTTTCTCTGTGTAGCCCTGGCTGTCCTAGAACTCACTCTGTACACCAGGCTGGCCTCGAACTCAGAAATCCACCTGCCTGTGCCTCCCAAGTGCAGATATTAAAGGCGTGTGCCACCTTCGCCCGGCTGTTAATGAATTTATTGAATAAATATAGTGATGGTTTACTTTAGAGGTAGGAGCTAGGTCTGTTTTCTAGCTGTCAAGCAACAGTTACCTCAGCTGTCAATGTAGTCAAAAATCTGAGAAAGAATAAGTTATGTAAATTATATAGGTTCATATATTAATTTTAAAAATGACAGAGTTTATCTATAGTCCAAACAAATCCCAAGTCCCTGCAGTCTCCATGGCAACTTGGGTGGAGTCAGTCTGGTTTTCAAGACCAGAAGACAGAGGGCTTTTTACGAAGAGCCTTTTTTCTCTGTGAAAAAGATAGCTTGAAATGAGACCTTGACTTTAGGCAATATGAGGCATTTATCTCTTAACTTTGTCCTCAGTGTTTCTCGGTGGTTTTCATACCACAACCCAGGCAGTCTCTTGTAGCTGTGTCAATTATCTTCTGAGACCTTGTGGGGTAAGCTGTTAGGCTCTGGGAGTCTCTGTCTGTGATAAGCTTGAATTTATATATATGAGCTCTCTCTCTCTCCCTCCCCCTCCCTGTCTCCTCTGCCTCACCCTCCTCTCTCTCCAGATATATGCAGACTTGTGACAAGATTGGGAGCTGTATCTATTGGTCATATCTGTAGCAAAAAATCATTATTTATCAAGGCAGGATAGGAACAAAAATCTTAATTGTTAAGTGACTTTGACAGGTTGTATAGTATAGAAAAACACATTTTGTATTAGTAGAGAATCATTTGACTTAAAGTTGCTGTGGACCAGAATGTAAATAATTAAGAGAGCTATCAACAGTGGCATGAGATTGTGGTGACAGAAAGTGAGTGTGTCCAGGTGGATTAAGCCTGTGACAGGAACTGAGCAGGCAGGTAGGCCTTAGGAAGGGCCAGTCTGCAGAACGAGAGACAGGTACACACACGTGTGTGATTGAGGCACCAGGCATGTGCCAGGGCTGGGGGCTTGTGACACATGCGCAGCCTGAAGAACACAGATCGCTAGAAGCCACAATAACAGCATACAGCCACAGCACCTCCAAATGGTGGAGCCTTGCCTGTTGGAGTCCACCGTGGGCGGGGAAGGGAAGCACCCAAAGTAGTGTCCATCTCCCAGCAACTCCACTTAGGGGATGGGAGAGAGTTCTGCAGACGGTGGCAGCTACAGTGGCAGCTCTGGCACAGGGCTGAGGTGGGAAAAGTCAGTGGCAGGAGATGAAAAGTGTGCTGGCAGCAGTCCCATGCAGGGAGATTTTCCAGCTGCTGTGGTGGGCAAAATCCTGCAGGAGCAGAATCCTGGAGAGGGGGAGTAGGGGGAGGGGAGAGGAAGGGGGAGTGGAAGGGAGAGGGGAGAGAGCTCGCATACTCTGGCATGTGGATGCACACAACGGGGCAGATGGTCACATGCACAGGAAAGTGACATCTCAGCAGAGTCCCTGGCAGGGTACAGGGCTAGACCTGCTTTTTATGTGGCAAACCAAACCAGGAGCAGAGCAAATGGTGAGAGAATGAAGGATGGGGTAGGGGAAAGCCTACTCTATGGATCACTAGCAAGAGAGTTGTTTTAAAGTGCCAGTTTAGTGGCCATGTAGAGATAGAGCAAGGCATCCCAGTAAGTAGGGACATCATGGCAAAGACAAACCCATGAGTGAGAATAGGGTTATTAAGTACCCCTACCAGCGTCCTGAGGATATTAATAATAACCAGAGAGACTTCTAGCCAGGCCAGACCACAGATCTTCACGTGATGGGCTAGAGGCTATAGTCGAGGCTGGCACCCTGAGATACAATTGACCCAGGCCTGGGATTTCTCAGCAGCGAGAAAGGAACTGTCTCAGAGGAGAGAGGAATTCTCACCTAAGGGAAAAAGTCCTAGAACGAGGGTCAGTGAAAAGACTGAATGTCTCCATCCTCAGGGGCAGCACAGGGGTAGCTCTGAGCTCAAGAACTCTCCCTTTGGACCATGGGGACATTTCCTCTGACCAGTAGGGGGAGTAGAATTACCAGTTCTCCAATAACACCCTCTAATCCTACATTCTCTAGGATTTTTATCATGAGGGTATGTTGAATTTTTTCAAAGGTTTTTTATTAATTTATTTTAATGATCATGTGATTTTTAGGTCCAATTATGTGGTTATTACATTTATTGACTTGTTCGTATTGAACCATTCCTGCCTTTCAGGGCCTGGGAGGGTATTCCCCTGAGCAGCAGTACTGGAAGAAAAGAATTAGTTATGCACAAGAAATCTGTCCTTGGTCCCAAAAATCTCTGTGCCTGAGAGTTTTGTCTGAGCAAATTGGGAGGACCCCTTGGCAATATTTACTGATAGCTTTAAAACATGCTCACCCACTGTTGGTTGAGACTCACAATGACTTAATGACTGATACTTAGGTAATTAATTCATGCTACTACTATATCAAGGAGCTATATGTCAACATTAATTATACAAGTGGAGTCATATTTATGACATGATATTTTGAACTTAGAACTTTACAGCTTGTGTTAGATTTTGTTTTGTTTTTTTTTCCTTTATGAGACAGTGTACATCTATATTTTGGACTGATCTGGAACTGTATTCTCATGCTGGTTTTGAACTTGTAACAATGCCCTTGCCTCTCCCTGCCAACTTCTGGGATTAGAAACCTGAGCCACTAGGTCCCCCTACTAAATTAATGGTTTCATAGTTTAACCATATTGCAGCATGTGCGATTTTTTATTTTCATTCTAACTTGTGTTACAAAACATGCATCTCTACAGTTAGCCTGCTCACTAAGAATTTTTAAGCATCTCGATTAGCTCTAAGCTTTACAAAATATGAAAAAAAGCATGCATAAAAATTTGTGTTGATATATAATTTCATTTCTCTTGGGTAGATCCCAAGGAGTTGAATTAGGTCACACCATGTCTAGTCCATTAAGCTGTTTCATAAAGGAGTTGCACTATTTTGCACTGATAACTGCAAGATATGAAGGTTTTAACTTCTTTGTGACTTTTTTCTATATTAACTCATTTAACCATTTGTTTGTTTGGGGTTTGTTTGTTTCTTTGTTTTGGGAGGTTGATCCTCACTAAGTTGCCCAGACTGGCCTAGAAATCACTATGTAACTCAGGCTGGTCTCAAATTTGCAATCCTCCTGATTGTGTCTCTTGAGTAGCTAGAAATATAGCTTGGTACTGCTATGCTAGAGCATTTTTAATACAGTCTTGTTGTATGCCTCTTCACCCCAGGTCTGGACTTCCTTGTGTAGTCCAATTTGGCCAAAAATTCACAATCTTTATGCTTTATTTTTAGAGTACTAAAATCACAGGCATAAAACACCATGTCTACTTAGACTTTCTAATGATAGCTATTGTCACTATAATTATACATAACTTAAAGTGTTTCCAATAAAGTGAATATAAACAGCATGATATAAAATAGTTTGTAAATAAAATCATAGATGTAAACTGAAGAGCTACTCTCAATGTCATTAAGATAAATTTTAACAGGGATGGGGAAATTTTTAGTTTATTTTTTAAACTTATTAGTGCTGTGATATATTTCATACACTGGAGTCACATAAAACCTAGGAATAAAGCTAAATAAATGATCATGGAGCAAACATCCACACTGCCACCATTCTTAAAACATGCTTAGGTTAAGATGTTTTTGCTACTGACTCTAATGCAGAAAATCTTGGGAAACAATTTGAAGTTCAGAAAGGCACACTCTTAATAATTAAGCTAGGGACATTTTAAGGTCAAGGAACAAGAACAATGGCAACACTGGGTGACATGATTCTCACTGGTGATGATTGGTTTCTTATACCCATTTCTGCCATCAGTCAGCTTCCTGTTATGACAATAAGAATTGCTGATGAGTAGATATGCATTCTGAGGATTTAAAGTAGATATGACTGATTTCTATATAAAATTTTAGGTTTGTGATTCTTTTAAGATTCTTATAAGATTACTTTTAAAGATAGATAATAAAATAATTAATCCATTCTTTGTAACCAGAAATTACTACCAGCCAGTAAGAGGTATTGGCTGAGAAAACTATCTTGCTTGCTTATACTTTTTAAATCTATAACAAGTTGCTTAGCCATATATATATATATATATATATATATATATATAATTTGTTTTCTTTACCTGTACTATGTAATGTTATTTCTTGTAAAAGTACTTGGAAACATACTGGTTTTTTCATACTCATTCACTAGAAGAAAACTAAAACATAATCACATGGTAATTTTATACTCCTTGAAAGATTTTACTGGGATATATAAGCCATTGGAGAAAGAATAAAGTTGTTGGAACACTGTTCCTTCCATCCATCAACTATATGTATGTATGGTTTGTATGAGATTATTTATGAATACCTTCCTATATCAAAAATACTAGAATATAGAGGTAAAGGTTCTATCTAGGCATCAGCTCAACCTATCCATGATCACACAATGAGTTGTACGGGTGTTATCCTGAACAATGGGGTCTTGCTGTCAGTTTGTGGAGAGCAATCTATTGTCTTGGCAACAGCCTGGGTTGTTTGGGGATTTCCATAGGAACCCCCCCCCCTTGGCCAATAATTCAATTGGATGTAACCCAGTCCTGGTGATGTAAGCTTCATTTGGTAACAAGAGATGGCCAGTTGTGTCTCTGTCTCCCC
The DNA here is from genome assembly GCF_947179515.1 of Apodemus sylvaticus. Lineage (NCBI taxonomy): Eukaryota > Metazoa > Chordata > Mammalia > Rodentia > Muridae > Apodemus > Apodemus sylvaticus. The sequence continues at coordinate 19,641,301 of NC_067495.1, read as the reverse complement.
CATTATTTGGAGACATCATTAGAATCACGATTGTATCCTACATCAGATAGAGGGCTAATATCCAATATATATAAAGAACTCAAGAAGTTAGACTCCAGAAAACCAAACAACCCTATTAAAAAATGGGGTACAGAGTTAAACAAAGAATTCTTACCTGAAGAACTTCGGATGGCGGAGAAGCATCTTAAAAAATGCTCAACTTCATTAGTCATTAGGGAAATGCAAATCAAAACAACCCTGAGATTTCACCTTACACCAGTCAGAATGGCTAAGATTAAAAATTCAGGAGATAGCAGGTGTTGGAGAGGGTATGGAGAAAGAGGAACACTCCTCCACTGCTGGTGGGGTTGCAAATTGGTACAACCACTCTGGAAATCAGTCTGGCGGTTCCTCCGAAAACTGGGCACCTCACTTCCAGAAGATCCTGCTATACCACTCCTGGGCATATACCCAGAGGATTCCCCACCATGTAATAAGGATACATGCTCTACTATGTTCATAGCAGCCCTATTTATAATTGCCAGATGCTGGAAAGAACCCAGGTATCCCTCAACAGAAGAGTGGATGCAAAAAATGTGGTATATCTACACAATGGAGTACTATTCAGCCATTAGAAACAATGAATTCATGAAATTCTTAGGCAAATGGATGGAGCTAGAGAACATCATACTAAGTGAGGTAACCCTGACTCAAAAGGTGAATCATGGTATGCACTCACTAATAAGTGGACATTGGCCTGGAAAACTGGAATACCCAAAACATAATCCACACATCAAATGAGGTACAAGAAGAAAGGAAGAATGGCCCCTTGTTCTGGAAAGACTCAGTGAAACAGTATTCAGCAAAACCAGAACGGGGAAGTTGGAAGGGGTGGGTGGGATGACAGGGGGGGAGAAGGGGGCTTACGGGACTTTCGGGGAGTGGGGGGACTAGAAAAGAGGAAATCATTTGAAATGTAAATAAAAATATATCTAATAAAAAAATTTTAAACAAACAAACAAAAAAAAGAATCACGATTGTATATTTCAGGAAGGTTCCTCTGCACTAGGTTTCCATACTGTCCTTCAAATACCCCTCAGTGGTAGCTGCCACTCTTCTGAATACCCAGGACCCTCAACCTCCCTTCCTTTCCCCTTCCCATTTGATCCTCCTGTTCCCTCCAAACCCCTAGTCCACGCGTAAAATCTATTCTATTTCCCTCTCTTAGGGAGATCCATGTACTGCTTCTCACTCCCAGGTCTTTTCTATATACCTGACTCTCTGGGTCTAAGGACTGTAGCTTGTTTATTATTTACTTAATGGCTAATATCCACACATAAGCAAATGAATGGCATACTTATCTTTCTGGGTCTGGGTTACCTCACTCAGGATGATTTTTTTCTAGTTCCATCCATTTGTGTAAGAATTTCATAATGCCATTTTCTTAAAGAGCTGAGTAATATTCCATTTTTCTTTATCCATTCTTCTGTTGGGGGACATCTACATTGTTTCTGGTTTCTGGCTATTACAAATAAAGCTGCTATGAACATAGTTGAGCAAGTGTTCTTGTGGTAGGGTGGAGCATCCTTTGGGTATATTCTCAAGATGGTTTAGGTATATCTTGAGGTAAATCTATTCCCATTTTTTTTTGAGGAACTATCTCACTGATTTCCAAAGTGGATATACTAGTTTGCACTCCCACCAGCAATGGATAAGTGTTCCCCTAATTCCACGTCCTTGATAGCATGAACTGTCACTTGTGTTATTGATCACCCTTTCTGTTGTGACTATAAACTGAACAGCTATTCTCAATATCATTAAGATAATGACATTGCTGGGCTTGTGGTAGATTGATTTTCAGCTTCGGGGGAAAGCTTCACACTCATTTCCATAGTGGCCAAATGAATTTGCACCTCACCAGTAATAGATAAGTGCTCCTTTTTCCCTGCATTTAAAACATGTGCTGTCATTTGTTCTATTGATGTTGGCCATTCTGACAGATGTAAGATGGACTGCCAAAGTAGTTTTGATTTTCAATTGCCTGATGGCTAAGCTAAGAATGTTGAACATTTCTTTAAGTTCTTCTTAGTCATTTGAGTTTCATCTGTTGCAAATTCTGTTTGGATCTGCACACCATTTAAAAAATGTTTTGACACCTAGTTTCTTGAGTTCTTTATATATTTTGGATATTAGTCCTCTATCAGATTTGGAGTTGGTAAAAATCATTTTCTGGCTATTATAAATAAGGCTGCTATGAACATAATGGAGCATGTGTCTTTATTGCATTCCGGGGAATCCTTTGGGTATATGCCCAGGAGAGGTATAGCAGGGTCCTCCGAAAGAACCCAGATGCCCCTCAAAGGAGGAATGGATACAGAAAATGTGGTATATTTACACAATAGAATACTACTCAGCAATTAGAAACAATGAATTCACAAAATTTTTAGGCAAATGGTTTGATCTGGAAAATATCATCCTAAGTGAGGTAACCCAGTCACAAAAGAATACACATGGAATGCAATCTCTGATAAGTGGATATTAATTAGCCCAGAAGCCCTGAATACCCAAGGCACAAATCGCATAACAAATGACTCCCATGAAGAAGTATGGAGAAGGTCCTGATCCTGGAAAGGATTGATCTAGCATTGGAGGGAAATATAAGGACAGAGAAGAAAAGGAGGGAGGTAATAGGAGAATGGATGGAGAGAAGAAGGTTTATGGGACATATGGGGAGGGGGGATCCAGGAAAGGGGAAATCATTTGGAATGTAAGCAAAGAATATAGAAAATAAAAATATTAATAAAAAATCATTTTCCATTCTATAGGCTGCTGTTTTGTCCAAATGGCATTGTTCTTTATCTTACAGAAGCTTTTCATTTCATGAGGTCCAATTTATTAATTGTTAATCTTAGTATCTGTGTTAACAGTGTTATAATCAGGAAGACTTATCCTGTGCCAATGAGTTCAGTCTATTCTCCACTTTCTCTTCTATGAGGTTCAGTGTATCTGGTTTTACATTGAGGTTTTGATCCGTTTGGAGTTAAGTTTTGTGCAGGGTGATAAGTATTAACCTATTTATAGTGTCCTACATGACACTGTCCAGTTAGACCAGCACCATTTGTTGAAGATGTTGTAGTTTTCCAATATGTATTTCTGGATGATTTATTTAAAAAAAAATCAGGTGTCCTTAGGTGTGTGAATTTATGTCAGGTCTTGATTCAATTCTATTGATTGACATGTCTGTTTTTGGGCTGATACCATGCTGTTTTTATTACTATATCTCTGAAGTACAATTTGAAATAAGGGATGGTCAGACCTCCAGCAGTTCTTTTATTATTCATTATTGTTTTAGTTATCCTATGTTCTTTATTTTTCCATATGAAGTTGAGAATGGTTATTTCAAAATCTGTGATGAATTGTTTTGGAATTTTAATAGCAATCACATTGAATTTGTAGATTGTTTTGGTAAGATGGCCATTTTTACAATGTTAACCCTATTTGCCCATGATCATGGGAGATCTTCCATCTTCTAATACCTTTTTCAATTTTCTTCATTAAAGACTTAAAGTTTTTATAATAAAAGTCACTTGCTTGATTAGAGTTAACATAAGGTATTGACACTACTGTGAAAGGTGTTATTTCCAGAATTTTTTTCCTCAGACATTTTTTTCATATGTATATAGGAGGGCTACTGATCTTTGTAAGTTGATTTTGTATTCAGTGAATTTGATGAAAATGATCATCAAATGTAGGAGTTCCCTGAAGTAACTTTTATGGCCATGGTCAATTACATACACTATCATATCATCTGCAAGTAATGATACTTCTAACTTTCAAATTTGTATTCTTTTGATCTCCTTCAGTTGTCTTATTGCTCTAAATACTACTTAAGTATTATATTGTAGAATGTTACATATGTTGAGGGTGAGAAACTGTGGGGAAAAAAAGGGTGCTTGTAAACAGGGATAAGCACTGAAAACCAGGATAAGTTAAACACTCAGCTTGTGTCTCCAAAGAAGAAGATACTTAGCTAGTAGTTGTAAACTATTGAACATAGTTTAAAACCTAGTAACCTTTGCTGCCTATTGAGTCAGGCTCTTCATGTATCCCCCCAGGATATTGTGTTTCTTTATCCCAGAATATTTCTCCTCTAAAGCCTTGAACATTGCTTCTAGAACATAAAACTCATCTTTTTAAAAAAAACTTATGAGAGATATCATTTGTATTTTATAATAGGCTAAATGACATCTATGTTTCGTACATGGGGCTAAACTGAAAGGATAGAAAATACAGCCTAACTCTCTAATGACCCCAAGAAGTCAGAAGTTTAAAATGCTATCTTGCTCCAAAGAAGCTCTAACTCCAACCTTCTAAGGAACCCCAAACACTTCATATTCCAGAGCCTGCCCTTTTTTAAGAGTTAGGCAAAAAGGCCTTGAATAGGTGATCCTGGCCCAGTAAGGTAACTGGAAATGAGCTAATTATCTGCTTATCTTGCTTCTGTAAACTGCTTACATCATTACCCCCACCCAGGAGTTCATGCAGCTATAGACCTCCAAGAAAATAGGAAACTAATTGGTCCAAAGAGCATGGCTCCAATAATTTAAACTGATTGGCCTAAAAACTATGGAGTGATACAAATCAATTGGCTCGCACTACATGGGATCTCGATGCTAAGGAATGATTGGTTTGTGATTCTCGGGCTTTGTTGTAAACTTATAAAAGTTGTCCCAATTCTGCACTCAGGGTCCCATAGTCCTCTACTCCTGCCTGGTGTATGACTGTGGACCCCAGAGCTCTGGAATAAAAGTCCTCTTGCTTATTGCATCGAGACTGTTTCTCGCGAGTGATATGGGTGTCACCTTCTGAGGCATGGGGTGCTAGGGCACCCTCGTTTTTCGAGTCTTACAAAACCTGACTAAAATAAGAATTATATTTACCTCAGTTATTCTCCCTAGACCCTATTTTGAGCATAAGTCAACAAAATCAAATCTTTCCAGAAGAAATGGTATGTCCTTTGTAAATAGCTTTAATATAAACATGGTGCAGCTTGAGCTCTGCTGCACTCACAGGACTGAGCTAATTGTTACCATCAAAATTCTCCCCCAAATTTGTGCTATGCTTAAATATGGTTAAAATAAATAAACTAATGTCAGAAGGTGTGTGTGGCACATGAGGTTTTTGCACTAGGCATGGCCAGATGTGCATAGAAGGGGAAATGACCTTATTAGTAGGTAGAAAGGTCCCTTGTGTCACTGGATTTGAGAATGAGTGACAAGGTGCCAATAACACTGGCAGGAAGAGTAGCTATGAATTGATGTGTGCGGTGGTCTGAGTAAGAATGGCCACATAGGCTCACATACTTAAATGCTTAGACACCAGGGAGTGGCACTACTTGAAAGGGTTAGCAGGATTAGGAAGCTTAGCCTTCTTACGGAAAGTATGTCACAGGAAAACTTTGATATATATCTAAAGCCCATATCAGGACCACTTCTCCCCCAACCTATCTCCCTCTCCCTTCCATCCCACCTCAGTCATTCTCTTGCCTGTGGCTTACTACATAAAGCTATCAGCTCCAGGATAACACCTGCCTACACGCCACCATGCTGCTCACCATGATGTAATGCACTAAGCCTCTGAAACTGTAACCAAGCCCCCCATTAAATAATTTCCTTTAGAAGACTTGCCTTGGTTATGGTGTCTCTTCACACCAATAGGATAAGACAGTGGTGGTTTTCAAGGTTTTCAAGGGTACATACACAAAGGGGGGAAATACATAAAATCTCAGTCTTTGTTCACTACTGACTCCAACTACCTGAAGCTTTTATGTGACCCTAGGTATAGAGGTATACAAGCCCAACATTTACTTCTAGTAAATAATAAATAGATTTATTATAAACCAACTTTTGGTATATAGTAGAGAACAGGGCTATAGATGTGTTGGCTACAGAAAGGAGCTGACACAAAATTATCCTTAATGAGTGAGCCTTATCAGCGGGAGGTGGGGAACCATAAGATCATGGTTCTGTCTTAAAGTGGGAGAGCATTAAAAAGGGATGGTACATTATATCAGAGCTACAATATGTAGGGCCTTACAGATAAAGAGAGTCTTCCCTTCAAAACCCGGAGAGAAGACCCTTAAAAGGAGTAGCTAAAACTAAGCCTAAGAGAAAGATTCATCACGGATAAATAAGAAGGTGATGGATGAGTCTTCAAAGAAATCTCCCCATCAAGGAGAACTGTCTGACTTTTATACCCTCTCAGAGGGTAGCAGGATGGTCTGCACTGTAGGCTTTAGTTCACTATAGCCCGTGTGACAAAGAGCAAGGTAGGACCAAGTAGGATCATAAATTAGGAGATTTAAAACTAGAGGGTGGGATGTCAGGTCGCTACAAACACCATCAAGGTCAGTGTCAGTCTGAGGGAGGCAAACTGAAAGTCTGATCTAACGTGTTTCAGTAGCCTGTGTTGGTTGAAACTTTGAGAGTCTGTCACCAGACAGTTTATTTTAGGCATAGTGCAATACAGTGCAATATGGGAGAAGTGGCCTGGTGTAAGAGAATCCTCTGTGTACAAGGAAGTTAAGCTATAATTAGGTGAAACTCTTTTCAAACTACATGTCACTTCTTCCACAAACATGGGATCTGCATTATTATCTTAATGGTCTGAGGGAGGACCTGGTGTGGTCTCAGTCATACACATAATGTAGAAAGAATGTAGGGTCCTATTTGTGAAGTCTGGGGAAGCCAGATATGGCCTGACCCTACAGGGAACACAGAGTGTCACCAGGCTATTAACCACACACATTCCTAGGATTCTCAGTAGAAAACCAATTATACACACCTTGCTTTGAACAAACAGCCTCGCATGCTTAACATTTCTGGTTTGCCAAGGGCTGATCTGTGAGCACAAGGACCTCTGTGTCCACAACATAAAACATAAAGCACAACTTTGGCTTCTTGACTCTTAGTTACAGACAGTAGTGGTGAAGGGCATGGGGTGTTTTCTTCAGGATGTGAGATCTAGCCAACTTACAGCAACCAGTACCTTAGAGGGACAGACCCATGATCTAACAGTAGACAGATAATTTTACCATCTACTAAAGATGGGAACAAATTCACACAATAATGAGATGGAAGTGCTTGTTTATTTTTAACATACAAAAATAAATCTTGATCTGCAGGGATTAGAACATTTTTAACATTTCTCAGAGTTGAATGACAGTTTGCTTTTATAATCAAGTTGAAAATGCAGCTTCACCTAAATATGTAGTATAAAACCACATAACAGAGTTATGCGTAGACCAATTTCAGAAATTGTTGGAAATTCTGTCCTAATATCAAGCCAAAATTCATTTATCCATTAAAAAATTTAACCCAAGTCAGCAATTCAGTCATAACATAAATATGAAGTATTTTAACACAATGTCATCTGAAGACATTTGGTACTTTAATGCTGAGTCATGATGGTAGGAGAAAGACATGTCTCTGTTTCCTATAATTAATCCATTATATTTCTCTGAGATTAGAGAACTCTCCATGGGCAGTAAAGGACCAAAATTCATAATATGAGATAGCATAACCTATGAGAGTGGTGAATCTGATCCAAGGTGTTTGAAGTGTTTCTGATGGTACAGCGTAATATATGGCTTGATCACATGTGCAAAAATCATGTTGCATGTTCCAATGGCGTCCCTGGGAAAAGCTGCCAGAAATACCTTAGATGCATTATACATTTGTCTTTGAATTAAGTGGGCTGTTGAATGTTGAAAGAACCTTTTCTTCTGTTGCCAAATTGTCTGCAGGCCCCACATTAAGAAAATGTGGCCTAGGGAGTTAATTGTGGTGACAGATAAAAAGACTTGTGACGATTACAGGCAGATAGATATGGGCTATGGAACTGGCTGGGCTTGGGGCTTGAGAGGCTGTTGGACAGAAGCAGCTATGAAAGATGGCTTCAAACCTCTAGCCTAAGCAAGAAGGAAGAAGTTGGTCCCTCCCTGTGGCACTGGGGGCGGGGCAGCCATGCAGAAGGTGTGGGCTGATGACTTCTCTTGGAAGGTCATCTTGTGGGACTCAAAGGCTTACTCCATTTTAAAATTTCTTTTACTTATTCGTTGAGGCTGTCACACAGATGTAGATTGTATTATGGTCATAGGCACTCCAAAGTTCACCCCTCTGTTCCCCTAGATGCAACTCTGACATAGCTTCTTCCCAAATTCTCTTAATGTTTCTTAGAGGAAAAACCCCACAATTTTTTACCTGAGGGATGCCCATCTGCACATGGTATCCATTCTGCCAACCATTGGAACACAGGAAAATACCAGAGCAACACACTCAAAGAAAGATGACTCCCCTCTCCAGCCACTATCACCAACAGATCCTCCACTAGGATTAAGGACTAGTGATCCCCACCCTCACCCATGCTGGAATTTTGACTAGTTTCATCCTGTACAGATCACCACAGCCCCTGGGTTCATGAGTGCAATGGACACACCATGACCTTAGGATGGTGATTCCTACATGACTCCCCATCCCCTAGTTCTTACATTTTTCCACCTCCACAGCCCTTTTGCAATATTCCTTGATTCTCCTCGGGGTAGGGGATTGTTCGATGTTTCCTTGAGGGCTGAGGATGCAGTCACTTTACCCATCTCTTCGAGCAGTTATGAATGTGTGCATGAAGTGCTGTCCATTGCAAAAACCAGTGTCTCTGGCTAAGCCCAATAGCAACTCAGGCATATGAGTATAAATGTGAAGACTGATTTTCCTATCTCCATCCAACAAACTTCAAGGCTTATCCCTGGAGTTGCTTTGGGAAGCTGACCTAGGATATCTACCTGCTATATGACAATGATAACAATAATTAGAAGAAATCATGATTGGTTTCCTTTGAGTCTCAAAGTTCTCTGCTTTTTTCTCTGACTGTAGCAACCCTTTTGAGCAAGTATTCATCTGATCAAAGGGGTATGTCTTTGCTCACCTACATATCAGCATGAACTTACAGAACTTGTTGGGAATTTTAGCCACCATATGCTGATATTTATTATTTGTAAGTATACTGTAGCTGTCTTCAGACTCTCCCTCAGAGGGTGTCAGATCTTGTTACGGATGGTTGTGAGCCACCATGTGGTTGCTGGGATTTGAACTCGGGACCTTTGGAAGAGCAGCCAGTGCTCTTAACCACTGAGCCATCTCACCAGCCCCCATATGCTGATATTTAAAATGTGAAAATTAACAAAAATAAAAGAGGGGAGGCCCCTGAGGGAAGACAATCTCAAATTAGTGTCAGCCTGAGTTAAATTATCATACAAACTTTCTTAAACAACAGTAGCAAAGTAATAAACTGAAAAAAGTCAGGGTGTAAGCGCATAGAGTATTACAACCTGTCAGACTGACTCTGAGAGACAGCACCTATAGGCATAAATATTTTTGCAACCTACTTTTAATAAGGATTCAACTTCTCTAGCCCTCCACCCAGCAGAGGAGGTAGAAGAGAAAAGTTATTAGGATATTGGGGAAATGGATCTGTTCTGCAGTAGTTCTTTAGGGATCAGTTTGATCTTTTGGGCAGCAGTTCAGTCCCATAGCAAACACTGAATAGCAACAGCAGACCAGTCCTCTAGGCAGATACCAGGCACGAACCAGCATTTGCATACATACAATCCAGTCCTTTCAGCAAGCAGACACCAAACAGCTATAGTTCAATCCTGAAGAAACCACTAGGCATGCCAACTGGTCTGAGGAGAGGCCACAGAAGCTGCACGCTGCTGCAGGAACCTTCTGAGCAGTTCTAGGTAAAGTTTCTCTCAGTGGCTGTTATCACAAGCTCAACAATGCTATGTAAGTCGAACCAATACATTCTGTTCTTTAGGAAAGAATAGTGAGGCAGAGGTCAAACCAAAGCTCAGTGCTCCTCTCCCACTGTCAGTGAGGTCATATTTATACTCCTTCATCAGGAGTCCATTCACATGCCTGCTATATGCAAACATCCTTTCATCTGTGTCTGCTTCAGGAAAACAGTCTTTCATGTGTTTGCTTTAGTAAGACATCCCTTCACCTGTGTGCCCCAGCAAAACATCATTTGGCATAACTAACTTTCCGAAGAACTACAAGTTTCCACTTCAAACACCCTCACCTAAAAGCTTCTAATCACATTTCTGTAGCTGCCCTTCTGCCCCCAGGGGTTGGAGTAGGGATTTTGTGACCTCCTGTTCCTATCACTGGATCCCCTCTGAAGTCATATCCATGGCCATGTTGCTTTCTGAGTGTAACATGATTTGAGGGTGGTCAGTTGGCTCAAAATGTCTGCAGCTCAGGAGAGGACTCAGTGGGGGGATGGAGGATCTGGAAAGCAGCAACACGCGACTGCCAGAGGGAGGCCATCAAGCACGGAGCCCTGGGTTTGAATCAAGTGTGCACCAATTATGTCTTGTGTAACTCGTGGTTTACACGACCGCCAGGTCGCTGTGCATGACTCTGAACACATCGCTCTCAGTTACTTGATCTCTCTAGGGCTCAGTGACGACACTTCCTTTTCTCCTGTTCCCAGGAAAAGGACAGTGCTGGCTATCAAACCCAGGGTCTCACAGCTGCTAACCAAGTCTTCACCCACACACTCACATCCCAACAGTGGAAAAACTACCTTGTTTGAATCTGTGAATTCTACTGGGATGATCGATTACTGGCTAGCTTGTGTGAGGTCCAGGGTTCGCTCACTACACAAACAGTCACATCATTTGTAAGAATGAGGATGGTGATGTTATTCAAGAATAATATTCAGTTTTGACTTCTCTATTTTGACCAGGAAAACACTAGCTTTTCAAAAGTATAAGAAGTCATACATGAGTTAGTTACTCCCAGGGGAAAGAGGGAAGACTTGGACTGGGGATACCCTTCAGTTGGTAGAGTCCCTGCCTAATGTGAACCAGTCCCTGGGTTCATTCCCTAGCAATGAACAAGATCACAATGATGACTATAACTGGAATGCCAGAAACTGGATGTTGGAAGCAGGAGGATTAGGATTTGAGGTCATCCTTGAGTGCATATCATGTCTGAGGTTAGCCCATAGTGTGTAAGGCTGTGTAAAGAAATGCAAAGAAAGGTCCCTGTGTCTGCTTGGACAGGTATGAAGCATGTCCCCATCATTCTTCAGTGTGATGGAGAACATGGCATTCCACCTGCTTCCCTGAATTATGCCTGCCATTCACACTATTCCTCTAAGGTAAATGGCGGCCATAAAGGATCACACTTCACCATGATGCTTGGATTAAGGCTGCTATGAATAAAATTTCCTGGAAAGAAGCTGTGTGAACAAAAGCTGATTGACTAAAGCTTCAAGCACTGTGGAGCGTTCTGAATATTACAGGGTCGCTCCTAATGCTATCTTTAGCCCCTGAAGAGACATTCTTGTCCACCTCATTTGGATTTAGCATCCACATAAACAGATTAAAAACTTTGGAATGTATTAAGGACACCCTCTTGTGGGCCAGCCATGGGGCTAATTAGAATGCTCTCACATAGCATCTGAGGTTGGGGCTGGTGTTCCTCTACTTTTAAGACTCCTCTCTGGTGTTTCCATCAATGTATTTTAAACATGCACGCATGCTCAACTTTATTTCTCCTGGTACAATAAATAACGTCATGAAACTGCTTGCCCATTGGAACATGGAACTTGGAGCCACCTAAATCCCTGTTCCAGGACCATGCTCGCATCCATTCAGCTTCAGAACAAGCCATCTTACTCCCTTTGAGGTGAAGCTGTGTTTTTAAGGTGACCTTAGATATGCACGCACTCCTTTGTCATGATCTGCAAACTCCTAGATATCAGGCCCTCCTACTCCTATTCTTTTTTCTCCCAGACAATTCACTCAGGTGGCCAGTATGTGCTCTAAACTATCTGGGCACAGAGACAAATGTGCCCGGCTCAGCAAGTTGAATGTTCTCCTGATTGCAGGCCCACCCCATACACCACTACAGCTGACTTCTCCCATGCGAATCTAAAAGGATATTTACCCAGACACTGGATCCCCACATCTGGCAGGCTTAGTCCAACTCTTTTATTTCTTGGGTTTTCATTTTCCAGTGAGCTCTGGTTCTCTCATAACGACAGCCAGGAAACCCAAACTGCAGAGGCTCTTCTTCTTTCGCCCTCTGTGCACCCCACCTGACCCACAGCCTCCTGAGGCCTCTCCTAGACTCCCTGGAGCCCCCATGTGAAGTCACCTCCTCTGCCAGTAGACATTCTCCAAGACTCCAGGAAGCACGCCAGGGTGCTGGGGTCTCTGGGGGCTGGTGCTGTGCCTAGTCAGGAAGGTGACTCCATCGAGACCACTGCTCACAGGGCTGGATCTGGACAGTATGTGCGGGGACCCCTATGCGACCACTCCTGGGGAGAAAATCTGTGCAGTCTCCCCTGAGATTCAGGATGCAGCCCAGGCAGCTCTTTTTCAGCTGAAGCCTTCCTTCCTAAGGGGACACCAGCCTGGCCAGCCAACCCTGTCTGCTGTGATGCAGCCTTTCTAGCCTCTGGAGGACTGCTCCTCTTGATGATCTTAACCCTTCCTGTCTGGGAGACAAGCTGCATATCCAGGGTTGAGCAAAAAACGTGGTCCTCAGGCGACCAGACTGCAGGACCTGTTTCATAGAAGAAGCATCCACGAAACATCAGAGGGACACAGGGGGAGAGGAAGAGAGTGAGAGAGTGAAGGGATCGAGAGAGATTCAGAACAAGATCAAGAGGGTCCTGAGAAGACGGAAGGAGGGAGCTGGGAGGAATCAGCTGAGCATCAGGGGGAAGAATGGAGGGCAGGAGCAAGAAGAGGAGGGAAGCCCCGTAGCGGGGATGGGCCAGGGAAAAGATGGCAAACACAGAGAGAGGCTCTAGCCAAGCCCGCTGTGCACTTGGGTCTGGCAGGGCTAGCAGGAATGGTGACTTGTGAGAGGAATCCTTGGTTTTGTCAGAAGGTCCAACACTTTAGTGTCAGACTCATGGTTGGACAATCTGTGTGACACATTTCTCTTCATTTACCTGGGGATTGCAATTTACATGGAAAGAGGGGGGCTAAAAGCCCATGTAGTTATCTTTAGGCATCCGGGGTGTTACTGAGATCAAATCTGTTCAATCTCACAGAGGCCTTGAATCCTTGGCATTGCCAGCATCCGACCCCATCTGGCACAGGACAGTATGAGACAGAGTCACAGAAGAGTTACTGTCTTCAATGGAGACACCATTTGCCCAATATAAACCTCAAGAAACTCTCCATGTAAGGAAACACTGGATTCATTCCTGTGAGTGACTGGGAAAATTGCACAGGGTGAGAAGGAGAAACCTAAGGTAACACAATGGGAGCAGTCCAATCTTCACTCAGAACCACGGTGGGAAGTAAATCAAGGTACTTGTTCAGGTCTTGGATGTGTATTTCGAATATTCGCTGCCTTCTCAAGTGGCAGTCCTTTGCTGAAACAGAATCTGTGTCAGACATTTACCTAATGTTCAGAGTTTAAAGGTAGTCCTGTCTTTGCTAAGCATAAGATGATGGATGCCAATTAAAGCCGGTAGGTGGCAGTAGTGAGAGGACATAGTGTTGTGGCTGATCAAGTGCAGACAGCCTGAAAAGAAATGGTCACCATCAGAAACTGGCAGCTTGACATTCAGTGAGTGGCTGAGCCTCTGTGATCTCCAGCTACATTGTCTGCAGGGGAGATAACAACCCTTTTAGCGCCCCTAATC